>NC_052958.1:32257136-32460003 GCF_013358895.1 Oreochromis aureus | reverse complement strand
TGGTGGCTCAGCTGGTACAGCCTCTCCTCTGAGGCGATATAAAGCCTGTTGGAAGTCAAGGCAAATTGGCGGATGTCTCCATCAAGGGTGAAGCCTCCATCCTCCTCCAGGCACAGACTTCGTTCTCCCCAGAGAACAGAAAGCAGATCGAGCAGCAGGATCATCTTGTAGCAGCAGTGATACTTGTGCCTGGGACACCGTCATACACTGAAGGTCTGCATGGCACTCTGCTCCGTGACACAGTGCCTCTAGACCTCGTATGTAAAAGCGCAGTGTGCCTCTGCTGAAAAAAAGAAGTGTTAAAAGTAGAAGGAAGCATGCCCAGCTAATAGAAAATCAGATTTCAATTTTAGGATTTAACATCATTAATATTTTCCCTCAGCTGTTTTCTCTACTTTCTGCCATGTTCTCAGTCTGTACAGTTTAGTGTGACAGCAGAACCTGAACAAAATCAAAACAGTGACAGCACTCAGCTGCTGAGAAAGCGGTTGGTGAACCTTCAGTAAGTTGTTACACACTGAAGGAAGACAATGTTCGTCCAGGTGCACACTGAGGTTTATTAATCTGAAACATATCTGAATAATAGTTCTGTGTTACTGTCGAATTTCATTACCATGACAGACCTGTCATACTTTTGTAAGGGATTACTTTGCCAGTCATTCATTTGTGTGATCTGCCACCTACTGGAGAAACTCAATATTGCCTTAGAGCCACAGGTGAGAGCCAATGAGCGTTAAAGATAAAGATAAAGATGACCTTTATTAGTCCCACAGGTGGGTTTACAATTCCGCTATTCATTCACTCTCACATTCACACACTGGTGGAGGCAAGCTACAGTTATAGCCACAGCTGCCCTGGGGCAGACTGACCGAAGCGAGGCTGCCATATCGCGCCATCGGCCCCATCACGAGTAGGCGGTAGGTGAAGTGTGTTGCCCAAGGACACAACGACCAAGACAACCACTGGGCTGCTGCCAATGTTTGTATGGCCACTGCCCAGTGGCCCAAACGTGCATCGGAAAATGACTGGTATTCCAGATTAGCAGTCCAAGTGTGCTCTACCCAAATTATTACACTGTTGTAGTATTTGTCGGCTGTGATGTAGGAGCAATATCTTCTCTTTAATGATAAAACAGGTGTGAATCATGTCGTATGTCTACTTCCTTTTAGTTTGTACGCATGTCATGTGAGGGGTATTTCACTGAATGGGTAGGAAATATATACACCTGGTCCCTGGTATGGCCTTTTCAAGCATTTTAACTTTACCTATTTGTTTGTGCTACTGTCTCCAGATTATACATCATTGCAGGTTTCACTATCATCTTGAAAAATTTTGCTTTCATGCTTGCTGCCCCGCTTATGTTACAGCAGTCTACACCCACTCCACCCTACCTACACTCTTCATGTCTCTTGTACACTGTCCATTGCTTTGGATGGTTGACCCCAGGTATTTAACTCATCTGCCTTCACTACCTCCAAATCACATAGTCAACTGTGAACATTATAGTCCATGGAGACTTCTGCTTGACCTTGGCTGTAAAACTATCCATCACTACTGTAAATAAGAAGGGGCTCAGCACTAATGCTTGATGTAATCCCACCCCACCTTGTACCCCTCTGTCACTCCTACTGCACACTTCACCACGGTCTCATTGTCCTCAGTGTATCAACATCACATACTTCTGTCACTCCTGACTTCAACAGCATTAACAGCTTCATCCCTCTGTAGTTATCACAGCTCTGCACATAATCCTTGTTCTTTAAAATTGGCACCAGTACACTTCTTCATTCTTCTTCTGCCCTCACTTCCTCCTTACTAATCCTCTGCACTTCATAACTCATTAACTGTCCTCCATCTGTCCTCCCCTTTTGCATTTTCTACATTTATGAAGCTTCAAAGTGCTCCTTCTATCTTAGCAACATAAAAAAAAGCATTGTAATGATTTTGGTGATTTTTTTGACAGTGTACTGTTTTTGTAATGTTTTGAAAAATATGTAATGACACCGCTATCTACTATATTAGATATATTGTTCATCAATCTTACCTTCATTCACCATATTGTAATCTAAAATCACTTCAGACTTCAGTGCTCTCCTGCTGATAATAATGCAAATTTCAGTTTTGAAGAAAAGATTTTATGTGATTTTTAAATTATGATGATTATTTTATTAACACAAATCCTGTGAGGCGTAAAAGCTCCAAATTCATTTTAGCCACCAGGGGTCACTGTTGGCCTACAACATTTAGCATGAAATAAAAGTTTATTTTGCCCGTTTATGAAGAACCAAAGCTTCTGAAAATGGAAACTACAAAGAAAAATAGTTTCAGTTCCTAAATAGCTTCGTAATAATTTTGTTAAACTTCATGAACTGAAGCAAAAATTGTGTAGTTGTCCAAATACTTATGGACCCAGATGTCCCACATGTTTTTTACTTGTAAGAAAAAACATCACATTTGAAATCTGTTACACTAAATATGCAAAAGATAAAGGATACAACAGATGAAATAATTTGTTATTTGTGTCCTGATAATATGATTTCAGTTAAAACACATTTGCAGTATAATTAAAATCGTAAAGAGAGAAAGAAAAAATAAAACAAAGCAAACTCTGCAGGAAGCTTTACAATGCCTGTCCTAAGACAAACTTTTTCCCAAGAACACTCAGGCTGGTCAGTGGTCAGAGCTTATTCATCTCAACGGTGAGTCTCTTCTGCCAGAAATAGATAATCACCAACACTGAAAGACAAACAGTAACTCATTTAAACTGAAACATCATCCATAAAGTGGAGAAGAAAAACTTTTCTATTATTTCTGCTGAAATCAAAGTGGAAAGTGGTGTAAAACAATCATTTTGCATCATGTTGTCTAAGAATACATAACTGTAGAAAAGAAACATTTCTGTTACTTACCTGCAATAACACAGGGTATCAGCATGAAACGCAATATCTGAAGGGCTTTGTGTAACTGGGACTCAAGCCCAAGACTTACTGTCCTGTCACCATACTTTATCTACAAAATAAAGAGAAACATTTTACAGAGGGAGGTCTCACCTGAGCAATGGGTCAAAATCTTTATTGTATGCATAAATATCATTTTGAAGTTTGAAAGCAACTGTTTGTTACGAATACAGATGAAAAGGTCTGTTTGCCCTCATGATACATGGTTATCTCAGTTTCAGGTTTCTCCTCTAGAAAATTTACTTATCTCTCTTGGAGTGGCATAAAAGAAAGATTTACCAGTAACTCCTTAAATTCATGGTTGGATGGGCTTTTAAATCCACAGGTGAAAAAGTCAGTGTTGGTCCTGGTTTCTTTGGCTTCCATGATGCACTGGTATTTTGTATTGTCTTGAACGCCCCACACTGATAACTCTTCTATCATCATCTCCAGGTTGTCTGCTTTTTTCTGAAACATCAAGAGAAACAAAAGCTGAGCTCTGATGAACAGACGTCACATGTTTGAGCATGTGTAGTTCAAGAAAATATTACCTGAATGGTGATGCGCACATCTTCCCCTGTCCTTATAACTGTGAAGCTGGTAAACTCAGGGTCTGGAACGTAGGAGAGTTTTGTGGAGCAGGCTAAGGTTTCATTGGCTAGTTTCACAAACAGAGTGCTGCTAGAAAAACTCCTAGCTGCAGGTGAATCGTAGGTGAGGTACTGCAATGAAATTAAATAAACACAAAAGACAGCACGACATGACTAAAGCAGGACATAAGATTATGACATGGGTTTGTCAGATCTCCAGATCTGATCCTCCAAAAAATGTTCAGAGTTCATGTATGAAAACATCTTGATGTCATTTCAAAGGCACATTGTTTGTGTCTACAGACCCACCTGAGAGCTGATGTTTCTGGGAAGTCTGACATCCTGCATTGCGTGGCTGTGGACGAGCCCTTCAACAAAGTTAAGGTGAGACCCCATGAGTGTGATCTTCCTCTTCCCACTGCAGGAGAAGAAGCAGGATTTAGTCAGAGCAGAGGGACAGCAAGGAAAAAAATCATCTGATCCCACACTCCTTTCGAACAGTAAGCATAACCCACTTTTTATCAATGCTTAACAGTGTGAATTATTCAGACTGTGTTTAAACATGATTTATTTGATAGAGTCGTGAGAGATGTCCAAAAACATTTCCTCCAAATTTAACAGTTTTCATTTAATAAAGATCTTTTTATGTTTAGATGTTACTGTTGTTTTCAGCTTGATTAAGAAACTCACTAATAGGACTTATTGCTATCTGGGACTGATCCAACATGAAAGAGCAAAGCTTGCAGGTCTGGGTGGGAATGAAGGTGCGCTCATTCACATACATGCACTTGCACAGGTGGGGGAAGGAGTTGTAGGAGGTAAAGAAGATGCCAGTTTTATACTACTAACAATGTTTCACTTGAACTAAGAGTTCTCCACATACTAGTGTAGTCCGCATCTGAATTCGAAGGACTGAATGATTACTTTAGCATAGATGATATGCTGCAAACTAAAGTGTGTGATGGACTCAAAAGCTAACAAATTACGCCATGTATTCATTCTGCAGATAGCAGAGCAAAAAAAGGTGGCTGACTGAAGCTACAGAGCTGCGGACTCCAACAGGAAGTAGTCTTAGGGTGACAGATACTGCTTTCTCAACCATGAGGTTCAGTAAAACCAGCTGAGGTCAAACCAATGCAAAAACTTCCTTCCTCTTATGATAAATATATCTGTTCTCTTACAGCAGGATGTAGCAGCACCTGATACTGATGTGATGTTTCTTTGGTCAAAACACTTTCTGAGACGTTAACAGATAGAAGTTCTGTATCTTCTGTGTTTTTTAGGAGGTTTCAGCAAAACTAAACATACCTGATCCAGCTGCTGCTGGGAGTAATGTTGGTGCATGATGGTAATGAGCTGTAAGTGATTTTAGCTTTGCCATGGCAACGACCATCTGGGAGGAGAAGACATACCCTGACCACACCTTTGATATCTGAAGTGGGAATGTGGAACATCAGACTGAAACCAGTGTTGTCCCAAACAGGAGATCTGACCAGAACACAAAGAGAGAAACAGAGTCACTAACATCATCACAACATGCAGAAAACCCCAGGAAAGCTGAGCAGCAAAGTCTTCCTTAAAACGATTAAATGTTAATCTGTATTTTATGAGTTTAATACATCCTTTATTTTATTTGGATTACAAAGTAAACAGTAAATCCAGATTTAAAGACAAGCTCATAGAGGCAGATCATTCCACAAAATAGTGAACATTTACTTTAAAGTCCACAAATGCATAAAGAAGCAAAACACTCAGCTTTAGTTTCAGGTTTACACTCTGACAGTCTCCCTGAGCAACGGTGATGACATGCAAAATGTGTGACATTTTAACTTCAGGTGTTTATTCATCATTTTCAGATTGACGCTTTTCACTGTAGATGAAAAAGAATATTTTTGACCAAGGAGCCTAAACCCCCCAAAGCTACACATTATTATCTACATTTGATAGCACATATAAAACATCATGAGGACTTCATTTTAGTGGAAGAAATTCAACAAAAAGAGTTTCCAGTTTCTTTAGGAAAAAGCTGTCCTCATTCATAAAACTAGATGGTTGCTCATAAAAGCTGTTAAACTGTAGAATATGTGAGTTTATAATGTGGCTGATGTTTCCCTGGAAACATTTCTGCTCTTTAACATGTCATTTATATCCAAAGCACAAACTCTCACATGTAAGTAAGTAAAATGTATTTATATAGCACATTTCACAGATAAAAATCTCAAAGTGCTTCATAATAAAACCAGAAAAATAAGTTAAATTTTATAAAATATTAAAAAAAACTTAATTAAAAGCTTGTTTGTATAAAAATGTCTTCAGCTGCTTTTTAAATGAGTCAATGGAGTCTAGACAACATAAAGACAATGGAAGAGAGTTCCACAGCCTTGGTGCTAGTGCCTGAAAAGCCCGACCCCAACGTGTTTTGAATCTCGTATGTGGGACCAACAGTAACCTCTGACCTGATGACCTAAGTGCTCGGGATGAAGCACGAGGTTTCAACAGGTCAGAGATGTACTGGGGAGCCATGCAGAGCTCTAAAAGTTACAACTAAAATTTTAAAATGAACCCTTTAAATTTATTGGCAACCAATGAAGAGAAGCCAAACCAACAGTAATATGTGACCTTTTGTTTGTGCCAGTTAAAAGTCTTGCCGCACAGCATTCTGTACAGTCTGAAGGCGATCCAAAGCTGATTTGTTGAGAAAGGTAAAAAGACAGTTACAATAATCGAAACGAGAAGAGATAAAAGGATGAATAATCATCTCAAGTTCTGCCTTTGACACCAGTAGTCTGAGTTTAGAAATGCTTCTTAAATGATAAAAACAGTTCTGGACCAGTTGTTTAGAGTGTTTCTCAAGAGAGATTGAACTGTCAAATAAAACACCTAAGTTTCTGAGACTCGACTGAAATGAAGGGTCTAAAAAATTGATATGCTGCCTAATTTCTGAGAACGTGATCAGGAGCAATAGTCAAAGTTTCTGTTTTATCTGTATTTAACTGGAGGAAACTGTCATTTAACCATTCTTTGATTTCAGACAGACAATTATTTAAACAAGTGTGTGTGTAAAGTGACTCACTCTTTTGGAGTACAGTCAGTATCTGCCTGGATCCTCACTGCAGTCACATCATCGAGGTTACGACCTGACAGCACTGCGTGGTTTCTACCGTAGAAAGACACCACACTGGGAGTGATGGAGGAGATCTCTGGGATCTGACAGTAAGACACAAAAATGATCAGTTTTAATCCAGTGCCATCTGCTGATGTTAGAAGCTCTGATGAACATGAATAAGGTGTCAGAGGAACAACGAGTTTGAGGACTGAGGTTCAGACTCACAGAGAAGTTCTTCCCAGACTGCACATTTTGGCAAACACTGTCCTGCAGGAGGAAGCAGAGAGAATCAATATGGCAGGTTTAATGTCACTGTCTAAAGAAACTATGTAGAACTGATGAGAATGGAACTTCTGTCTTATTTACAAGGAAAAAATTTAATCTAAATTTTTGTCAAGCAACTGAATTTGCATTTGTGAGTTGTCATAATCAGTTAACATATTATTGTATATAATATTGCTGCTTTTGTGAAGCCACAGATATCTGAACGTTAGACCAACCCACTCTTAATAATGGTAGACAAATCTCAAAAGTAATGTAAACTTAAAGTGGAAGATTTAATGAAGAAAATCCTGAACTAGACAAACTAAAGACATGAATTATTACATTGATCTCTGTTTGATCGGCCCAGGAACATCTGTTTATGTTCCATCCACAACCAGCTTTGATGCACTGCTGACACCTGAAGAGAAACAATCACATATTAGTGTTGAAATCATCAAGAAAATGATTATGTCCAAAAATACAACATACAACAAAGAGACTCCTCAGTAGTAATGCATTCTTCTTGGTGATGACACATAATGTTGTGTTATTAGTGATCCATCTTCATAATCTTTATAATCTGGACCTGAACTTACAAGACTGAACTTGGTGGTCCACTGATGTCAGAGCAGTTGGTCAACCTCAGCTGTTCTGATAGTTGTGTTGAACCAAGTCTAAATTTCACTGTGACATGCAGACCTGTTAAATAAAAAAATAACATGATCAATGTCATAGCCTTCAATTACTAATTTTTAAACATATGTGTAATGAGTTGCACAGTTTATAATAACGAACAGCTCAGATTTGTCAACTAGTAAAGAGTATTCATCTGTCAGAGTCAGCTCTGTAATGTTTCTATTTTGCTGGTTGGGAGATGTTGCAAATCAATAAGCAGGTCTGACTGCAAAGTATTTAATTAATGAAAAGTCACTGACCATCAGCAGGAAGTGTACGATCAGACAGGATGCAGGTGCATTGTGGGAACTGTGGAGGAGGGTTATTCAGAGCACAAATTGAGCCAGACCTTGCAGCAAACTGACAGATAAAGTTAGACGACACTTCTTGGCCCACAGTCAGGTGTGTGGAGTTTCAGTAAAATCTGAAAATGAAGAACATAAGTGACAAATACCTGAAAGCCACAAATGATCACAGTCCCGAGTGTGTTTGTAAGCTGTACCTGTCCATTTGTGTCCTTTTCAACTTTGTGGGAAATCATTTTTTGTTGGGACTCATCAGGAATGGACAGCCAGTCTGAATCTGTGCAGTCATCTTCAAATGTGCAGCTGGGAGAAGAAGAAGAAATGATCACCAAGTCCAGAATTGTTTGAAGTCGTCAGCTGCACATGTTGTTTCTCTCACCTGCTTTTAGAGCCACACCAACCACAGTATGGATCCTGTGCAGACCAACACTCCTGCACATTTGTGTACGTGCTGTATTTTGACACAGGAACTCGCTTCATCTAGAACAACAAACACTTTAAAATGCAGCACAGGTACATGTGACATTAAGATAATCAGTAAATAATATAAGTACCTGGTTTCTAAATGGCACATACACATGTTTACGATCCACTGGATCCAGATGTATTTTGGGAATCACTTTGCGGTCATCACTGGTCCTGTAGAGCACCGTGGGACAGGCGGCGTGATAGTTCCTGTCCACAGACAGCTGACAACAAGAATTTGTGAAAACAAGAATTTATTTATTTAATTTTACTTTGTGCTGAAACATATTCGACTTGCAGTTATATAATAGATATAGGCATAATGTGTAGACTCTTGGCTTTCATTTAAAGGTATCCAGATTCAAACTGGATGAAGAGTTTAAGAGTTTCAGCTCCTTAACATGTGCCATCCTCTGTTTAAAGGGACCAAAAGTAATTGGATAAATGACTAAAAGGCTATTTCATGGGCAGATGTGGGCAATTCCTTCACCATGTGATGATCAGTTGAGTAGATAAAAGGCCTGGAGTTGATTTGAGGAGTGGTGCTTGTATTTGGAAGATCTTGCTGCGAACAGACAACATGCAGTCAAAAGAGCTCTCCATGCAGGTTAAATGAGCCATCTTTAAGCTGCAAAAACATCTGTACATCATCTGTGAAACATGATGGAGGGCGTGTGATGGCGTGCATGGCTGCCAGTGGAACTGGGACATTATTGTTTATTTATGATGTGACACAGGACAGAAGCAGCTGAATGAACTCTGTGGTGTTCAGAGACTTACTGTCTGTTCAAATCCAGCTAAATGCAGTCAAATTAGTTGGGGCGTGTTTCATAATACAGATGGACAATGACCCAAAACATACAGCCAAAGCAACCCGGGAGTTTATTAAAACAAAAAAGTGGAATATTCCCATTTGGCCAAGTCAGTTACCTGATCTTGTTCCAACTAAGCATTTCACTTGTTGAAGACTAAACTTCAGACAAAAGGCACACAAACAAGCAACAACAAGGCGTGGCAGGGCATTAAAGAGGAGGAAACCCACAGGCTGTCATTGCCAGCAAAGTGTTTTCAACCAAGTCCAGTTACTTTTGAGCCCCTGAAATGAAGGGATTATGTTGAAAATGCTTTAATTCCTGACGTCTTGATGCATGCTCAATCATCCAGGTAAGTAAATCTCCAAAAGTTGGTTCTGTTCATCTGGACATTGTGTTTTCAGTGGGAGAAACGTTTCGTCACTTATCCAAGTGACTTCTTCAGTCTCAGTTGACTGCAGGTTTCCCCAATCTTATAAGCAGAGTCCTGGCCTGACGAGGTAGCTCTTCTGTGTTGTGCCATCCGCTTCGCCAGAGGTTGTTTGGTTTCCCCGATGTATAAATCCTGGCAATCCTCCTGGCACTTAACAGCGTACACTATGTTACTCTGTTTGTGTCGGGGGACCCGATCCTTGGGGTGGACCAATTTTTGGCGCTGCGTGTTTTGGGGTTTGAAAGCTACAGAGACACGGTGTTTAGAAAAAATGCATCTCAACTGCTCCGATACTCCTGACACATATGGGATCACTACAGGTTTTCGCTTAGGCAGCAGTTGTCCTTCTCTCCTGGATCAGCTGGAGCTTTCTTTAGGTGCCTTGCCACCTTTGACAAATGTCCAGCTGTGATAACCACATGTACTCAGGGCCTTCTTGATGTCATGTTCTTCTGCTCCTCTGGGGATGGTGTTGGCTCTATGTTGTAGCGTCCTGATGGCACCCAATTTATGCTCCAGTGGATGATGAGAGTCCAACCTTAAATACTGATCCGTATGCGTAGGTTTACGGTACACATCAGCTTTTAGATTTCCCCCATTACTGATGGAAATCTCACAGTCTAAGAAGGCTAAACTTCCACTTTTCACATCCTCCCTGGTGAATTTGATGTGTCGGTCCACAGAGTTAATGTGATCCGTGAAATGTGTTACGTCCTGAGATTTGATTTTCATCCAGGTGTCATCCGCATATCTGAACCAATGACTTGGTGGTGTTCCAGGGTAGGATAACAAAGCCCTCTTTTCCACTGCTACAGGCAGAAACACGGGTGTGCGATGGGTTCCCCAGTTTCACCCATCGTGGCCAATTTGTACAGGGAAGAACTGACCGTTGTATGTGAAGTAGGTGGAATGAAGACACAGTACCAAAAGCAAACACACTTGGTCGATGCTGAGAGTGGTCTTGTTGCTGAGGTTGGTGTCATCCTGTAATGTCTTACGAACTACCTCAAACGCTTCCGTGACTGGGATGCAAGTGAAGAGAGATGTAACATCGTACGAGACCATGGTTTCATCTGCCTCCATGGTAACATCTCTCACCTTCTCAACAAAATCCAAGGTGTTCTGGTCATGGTGCTCAGAGCTGCCTACCAGCGGGTTGAGGATCGAAGCCAGAAACTTGGAGATGTTATAGGTGACCGAGTTGATCATACAGACAATCGGTCTTAAAGGTGCACCCTGTTTATGTATCTTTAGTAAACCATACAGACTTGGTGTAGATTCCCCTGGGTGTAGCCTGTGGTATGAGGTCCGGTCAATAGCATTGTCTCGTTCTAACTGCTTCTGACAGTCTATCACCCTCTTCCTGTAGCCACTGCCTGGGTCTCGTTTCAGGGGCTCATAAGTATTTTCATCACCGAGCAGTGATAAAATTTTCTCATGATAGTCTTTCTGGTTTAGCAAAACTGTGCACCTACCCTTGTCTGCTGGAAGGATGATAATGTTGTTGTCATTACCAAGTGATGTGAGTGCCTTCCTCTCCTCCATGGTGATGTTAGATGCTGGGGGCTTTGCATTGCTGAGAAAGTATCGGCCTGAGTGACGAAACCTTTCTCCCACTGAAAACGCTACGTTCAGATGAACAGAATCAACTTTTGGAGATTTAATTCCTGACATTTTTATGCAATCTTTATGGTGAGCCGAGTGAACTAAAGCTGAAAGTCTGCACTTCAACTGCATCCGAGTGGTTTCATTTACCAAAAGAGCCATAATTCAATAAAAGAACCCCCCCAAAAAAGAAAAAAAGAGAAAAAAGTATCTTCTTCTTCTTTTTAGGATAAAAATTGTGTTTCTGACTGTGTCGTAGCAGGGCCGAAGTCTTCACTCATACAAAAAACTCAGTCGCCATCTTATCATATTCGTGTTGGACAACCTCATTTTGACAAATATTGATCATGTACAGGCCTCAGCGTCTCTATGGGATTACCAACAGCAGAGACAGTGAATCCCACCATAGTAACATATAGGTAGCCAACACTAGCAATGCATCAGTCTGATATTAGCATCAGAGATTCTTCCAGTCATGGTTCAAAAAGTGAGATCAGGTGTGGGTCAAGCTAATCAGTCCTGTGATGTTCAGTGTTTAATGTGTCAACTGTTAGCAGCTGTGTACCTGTTGCTAACTGGTGAGAACTAACATAGCCCTGAGGAAGATAACGGGAAGAGAGCAGTCTGGAGGTATTTGTCACGGACCCGGCTCTGGGGACTCGGGGTCTGTGAGCAGTGGGGACTGTTGTTGTTATCATTATTATTATTATTATTATTATTATTATTATTATTATTATTATTACTATTGTTATTATTATTATTATTTGGTGTGTCGTCTGCACTGCCTCTGATCTCTGTCCTCATCTGTATGTAGGCAGGTTTGTGTGTGTGTGTGTATGTGTGTTGCTGTTGTTTGTGGCCAAGTTACAGGCATCTTCAGGCCTGAGGGGCATGGCCTGGCTTGAGGACTGGCCACACCCGAAGCCCTTGCCACATACCTGCTCCTCATCTGGCCTCGTCGGGGGAGCTATTTAGATGAGCGATGGAGCTTCCACTGACGCTGGATTATTGTGTTTGACTTCACGTCAGTCTTCTAGCTTAGTTTGAAAGTCTGTGAGTGTATGCCTGCTGGGATAAAGTGTGTAACGGCTGCCTCTATGGTTTTCCCTCAGGAGGAACGTGGGACGAGACAGAGCAGTGAGCACGGGGAGTGCAGAGACACTGGAGCAGAGAGCACTACACTGGGACTTTTGGGAAGAAGACACAACACGGGAGTCTGGGACACTGGAGAATTTATTGTTGCTTGCTTCACCACCCTTTGTAAATAAACACTGTTGCACTGAAGAGTCCGGCGTTTGGGTCCTATTTCCCCATCTCCCCACGGTCTGCCAGCCAGACCGTGACAGTATTTAAAACCTGCAACATCAACTGTTTTCTTATTTGTATGTTTTCAATAGTTTCTCACTACATTTCAAACTTCTTCTTGTTTACTTTCTAACTTTCGTCATATCAGTAAAATACTTGTTTAGAAGCTTTTAGTGCTTTCATGGTCACATCTCTCTCCACTCCACAAACAACACCTGCATGTGTGTGAGCAGATAAACCCACAGTGAGACTGAGAGCACACAAGTGAAACCACAAGTGACTGCAGTTTGCAGCAAAGACTTCAACAATGAAATAAAATGAGACTAGTTCAAATAAGCAAGCTAAAAAAATCATAAATAATTGGCCTTTAAAAAGCTTTGTTTGTTATTTATCTTGGGTCAGTGGTTGTTTGTGATTTTATTAATAGATGCTAATTCAACAAATATATTTTGGTGACAGAACTATTTTTCATGTTTGTTTCATGGGAGGAATCCAGCACATTTCAGGATGATGAAATGGCATTTAGATGTACTGATGTAATGGTACTTAACCTCCTAGGACCTGCCGTCCACATATGTGGACATCACATTTTTGGTTATTTAGAACAAAATACTCAATTTTGCTCTACATGGGCCTGATATCCACTTACGAGGACATTATACTGCTACTGTTCTATCAAAGTTTTAAATGCATATCCTCATTTGTGGCTCTCATTTTTCTTAAAAACAAAAATAAGGTAAAAAAAAAAAAAAAAAATCTGGAAATTCTTTGTTTTTACATTCATCGGGCCCCAATGTGACCAAATATCAAAGAGAAATTAAAAATGCATGCCGTGGAAGAGTTCGGGTCTTAGGAGGTTAAGATGTTTCGTTTCATACAGACCTTTATGAGCTGCCCATCTCCTGTCCCAATGAAGAAAACCATCCAGCCTCTCTGCCTCACTGCCAGCACAGAGGTCATGTAGCTGTGCCTGAAGAGGACTGCCTTTGGTTTCAGGATCTTTGGCTGAGAAACAAACACACTGATCATCAGATCTGATACTTTAGATATCTTTAGATTAGAACTCAAGATGGTTAAAATAGAAGTAAGCTGTCATCACTCCAAACCTAATGAAGTGCTTTAAATTTATGAACCCAAACAGCACATCCATTATTTGTGTTTACACCTTGTATAATCACATACATGAACATGATTCAAATATGAAATAATGCTCAATAAACTGAATTGACTATGATGCAATTTTCTCATATATAATTAAAAAATGTGCTATTTCAAGAGAGTGATGCTGATTTGTGCCTTGTGTTTTGTTCACAGCATTTCATGACATATGTGGATACTGATAATGAATCTTTATCAAGTCATATGAGAGCACAGTGACCATAACTGACATCTGTCACCACAGCAGCAACTCTGTAAGTGACTAATTAACTGACCTCTCACTAGGAGCATGATAGTGTGGGGACAGTGGAACTGGGAATTTAGAGCCCCACCGGTACGAGGGACTGTTGTAATGCTGTAATGGAAAGTGTCTTTTTGTTTATTTCCAAGTAATCACTGTTATGTTTAGAATGGTGTCAATAAATTGGTTGAGTGACTGAACTATAATTCCAAAAAGGTAACAGCTCTCTCATTCCACCTAAACCCCTTACAAATGAAAGAAAATGTTTAGTTGCTCTTTAGTAATGTTTAGTCCATCTCGTAATGGGATTTGCCTTCATATCAGCAATAAAGCAACATTTGGGTATCGAAGAAGACAAAAAATAAAATAAAATAAGTAGCAGTAGCAGCTGTTATGATGACGAAATATTGTAACACAAGCGGAGCTTGGATGGAAGCAGATAGAAATTCTTCCAAGTAATCAGTTGTACTGTCAGCAGTTTCATCTGAAGGTTTATCGTCACTGACTTTAAGCAGCATTTGCTTCTCTGCATGTTGAACCAGCTGTAAGAAAGCCTGTGCATTTCAGGATGATAAAACAATATTTAAAGACACAATTACATTTTTTAAAGTTTGCAAGTTGGCCTTTGTACAATTATGGATGTTTTTATTTAGTTTTTGTTAAAATGTTCAAATCAGAATCAGAATACTTTATTAATCTCAGAATAAATGATGTCATCACAGTTGCTCCAAAACAGTAAGAATAGAACCTTTGCTAAATTAAATAATGCAATATATTACAAGATATAACAAAATAGCTCTAATTATGAATACTTCAGTATATTATCCAAAGTTGAATATTGATATAGATGAAATTCAGGTACCTTTCTTATTATATTGACTTTATTTTCTCTGCAGAGGACAATAATAAAACACTGTCAGGCAGGTCACCATTGTAGGCTTCCTGAGTACAAACTCTCAAATGTTTTCATGTATTAAACCACAACATGCACTGATCTGACTGACCATGATCAGTGCCTGTTGTGTTTGATGACATAAAACATTTGATTAAATCTCATTTAATAAAATGTATTTTTAACATATTAGCCCGACTGAACCAAAGTACTTTAATGGACTGGTTCTTATATAGAGCTTTTCTATATCTATATCTGTGCTCTAAAGTGCTTTGAGTGCTCTATCGGAGCACTCAAAGCACTTTATACAACTAATTCATTCACCCAATCACGCTTTCTAAGATGTAAGTGCTCACTATCTAACATTCATACTCAGATGGATGTACTGGAGGGCAACATGGGGTTAGTATCTCGCCAAAGGATATGCGGCATTCAGACCGGAGCAGACTGGGATCGAACCACCAAGCTTCCTCTTAGTAGTTGACCACCTGACCACCTGAGCTACAGCCATGTCAGTTTGATAAATAAATAATGTGTTTGGAAACTCGTTTAACGTTCACAACTAACAATTTAATATATTATTTACATTTATTATGGCTTCAGAAAATGGAAAAATACTGAAAAACTAGCTGAGGTCAACTATTACCCAGCAACACTCAACAGCCTTCTTTCCACTGAAAATGAAGTCGCAAAAAAGCTTGAAGATTTTATCAATTATAACAAGAGAGCTTGTCAATTTACATGGGGGATAAACACCACCATCATATATGTGATCTTAATTAATTTATCAGATTTCTTAAGTTTTAAGTATCTCTTTTTTTAACCATTACACTGTAATACAGAAAACACTAGTGCTGTGGTTGATTTTTTTTTTTGTTAAAAAGAAAAAAAAAGTCAAAAGATTTCCAAGAGATGTGGATCAGAAAAGGGTCCCACAGCAGTGCTACATCCCTGCTCACACCTACAAATTTAGGTCTTATGGACTCCAGCTTTCTTTGATGAAGCCGAACATCAATCAGTGAAACCCAGTTTGTTCATCACATGCACCAGCAGACACACCAGCACTTCACGTAATTCTGACTCCTTTTTCTGGTGTCGTCAATTAAAACTTTGGAAATAATATGAGTTTTTGTAGAAATTACCTGAGACAAAGTGTCTTTTAAGTGTCTTCTGTTTGGTCTCAGTGAGATTGTATTTATATATATTATATTGTTATTATTTATTATAACGATTGGCTTCTGTTCTTTTTACTTTAAAAATACAAATATGCATTCATTTATTATATATATTTATTGTAGATTTTACGGGTGTTTAGAGCAAATTCTCCTTTTTGAAACAAACATTAAATTTTCATGTGAAGTAGCAGACTGAGTCTGAATCGATTGATGTTTCTAGTTTTGTGACCACACGGTGTAATAAAGTAATCTGCCTCTCTTTGAACATTTTGCTTTCATGAATGTCCACATGAAACTGTGGAGGCACAGGTGGAGACTACATTCAGGAACCATTCAGAACATGTTTAGAAGTTATGCAGTGACCCACCGTCACCGTCACTTCTGATGGCACAGAGGTGTAGAAGTCTGGATCTCTGTCCCCTGCTCTGCTGTAATCAGGGCTGATGTCAAACACCATCAGCACGGTGTTGGTGTCTCCTCCATCCACACTGAACACGCCGCTCCAAAGCACTGGCTGCTCCCCCGGGATGACCGAGGAGGCCACGAGTCTGCTGCTTTCACTGTCAGAGACACTGAGAGTCGCGCCCCGCAGAGACTTGAGTGTATCAGTTTTACTTTTTTCGCCTTTGAGCCAAATGAGGCGGACTCTGTTTGTCTGAGCTGAGAGCACGTTGGAGAACAGATAGATGGTTGATTTAATCTGAAACCCGTCAACAAACTCCACATCACCTTTATTTTTGATCCTAGGCGTGCCTGAAGCTCCATCAGTTAGAGAAAATAAACCTCCACCCTGTTTGTTGTCTGTATTATGAAGGTTGATAGTTTCGGAATCGGAAGGGCACCTCTTTTCAAACGTCCCTTTCTTCTGTATCGCAGTGAGAATATACGTGTCATTTTCTCTTTTCTTCTTCACATCCACCAGAAAGCTGACAGACCTGCTGCTGCTCTTCAGAGGTCCCACCTGGATGTGTTCTCTGTACAGAAGCTTGGAGATGTTCTTTAGGTCCAGAACCTCGCAGTGACCGCAGTCATCGTCAGTCACACCGCAGCTGATCAGAGAGTCATTCTTTGTGAAAGGCAACAACACGTTGATGCTGAAAGTTGCGTTCCACTCAGCTGTGTCAGAAACCCGATAAAACTGCACATCATCCTGCTTGTTTCCGGTCTTTAAGATTCCTCTCTGGGTCAGACTGTTGATCAGAGTCAGATGGTGGCTCAGCTGGTACAGCCTCTCCTCTGAGGCGATATAAAGCCTGTTGGAGGTTACAGCGAATTGGCGGATGTCTCCATCAAAGGTGAAGCCTCCATACTCCTCCAGGCACAGACCTGGTTCTCCGCAGAGAACAGAAAGCAGAGCGAGCAGCAGGATCATCTTGTAGCAGCAGTGATACTTGTGCCTGGGACGCCGTCATACACTGAAGGTCTGCATGACACGCTGCTTTAAATCACGTGTCTAAAGACACGTGATTTAAAGCGCAGTGCGCCTTTGCTGAAAAGAGAAGTGTTGAAAGTGTGAGGAAGCACGCCCAGCTAATAGAAAAATCGGATTTTAATTTTAGGATTTAACATCATTAAAATTTTTCCTCAGCTGTTTTCTCCACTTTCTGCCATGTTTTCAAGTCTGTACAGTTTAGTGTGACAGCAGAACCTTAACAAAATCAAAACAGTGACAGCACTCAGCTGTCACTGTTTTGACAGAACAACAAAGGCGCCATGGGAAGCTACTTTCTCAATTTTCGGGCATTTGTTAAATTATCACTGATCAAAATATGACTTCTTCTGCTCTAACAGAAACCACCAGACTGTTATTACCGACAACTGTGAAAATGTCCCCCTCTGTACTACCGATGTGGAAACACTATGCGTTTAATGTTGACAGTGCTGCTGTAGGACAGTTCTGTCCTATTGTACTTTGGATAAGTTGGAGAGATCTTCTCAAATTTGAGCTCTAATCACTAATTAGTTAGAAGACTGTAACAACCCTTTTGGGTTATAGCACCACTAGGGGGGGTTGCCCTACTATTGTAGTAGTTGTGGGAGTCTCCTGGTGGGTGGGTGTTGTTAGCGGCAGCCATTCTATGCTGCTCATGTTCTTTTCTCTCTGAGAAACCTTACTGTTGTGACCAACTGGCGACGGCGACTACCGATCCCCGCACATGTATGTACGGACAGAGTAGAGCCGTGGAGACCTGGCTTATGAGGTGTAATGTTGCCACACCAAATAAAGGTCTGTTATTGGATTTAACCGACTGGCTTCGGGTTATTCGGCTAACCTCCACACCACATGCCCGCTGGACCTGCTAGCCGCTCCCGCCTCGCCAGACTGCTGTTACAAGACCACAATCACATGTTTCTAAATCTGTTAACAGAAACACCAAACTACCACATCACTCTGAGACCGAGATACGAGTGTAGCTTTAATGTACGGAACAAACAGAATGTAAAATTACGTCTTTGTTCATAGTTCATGGTGAACTATGAACAAAGACTTTTAATTTGTTCATAGTTCATAGTGTAAATGATTCAAAGAGTCAAAGAAAGACTCCGTAAACAAAGATTAACAGTAGTGTTCCAGTTTAGAATATTGTCCCACATTAAACATATTCAACTGTCTTTCCTAACCCCGACCCTCTCTCTGAGCATCATCTAGCTCAGCTCACTGTTCAATTCACTGCTCAAGACAATAATTTAAATTGTTGACTACTTGTAGTATCAAGGATTTCTCAGACAGCGGCGATGAAAGCAACACATCTGGCATTATGAAAAGGGAAAATTAAATGACAGCTTTCCTGATGCAACAACAGTAATGGTCATCTCTGCAATGCGACTTATTCATATTCAGGTATCATCTTTGCAATGACTTTTTAGTGCATTATGATAACGTGTAGTAAGAGGGGTCCAGGCTTGAAAGTTGCAGCCTGACAACAACGCTAATTTAAGGAGAAGAAAAAGAGCTGACGGAGGCCACTGAAAGATGGAACCAATAGAATATGTTTTGCAGGCAAGCATGTAAAAGCAGTGATATTTGTTTCTTTCTTTATTGCCAGAAATGTTTGTGGTGTTGTACTGATACACCAGTAGCCGGTCGAAGGACAAAGATTGTAAACCCGCCCATCCAGGGCTACACAGCTGTTATAACTTAATTGTGTGACTCTGAATGAAGCACAAGGTTGCTAGATCAACACTAGCAACCTTAAAATGGAGATCCTGGAAACTTTCTTTACCTGGATGGACTTGCATCAAGACTGGAAAAGAAGAGCAGGTCTGAGCTACTTGGCAATTTGTTTTCTCATGTTTACATGATTAGGGGAGTTTACATTTCTTTTTTTATTATAGATTTAATAATAGATGAATTTACTTTAGATAGAGGTTATAGACAGAGCTATAGAGGTTTACTATAGATTTAAGATTGAGCAACTTAAACTGCAATTTCAGGATTTGCTATTGAAGAATGTTTCAGTGATCACCAATTTATGTAAGAGTACAAAGTGTGACAACCAACCAAGGTCGACCTCAGGGCTGGACTGGGACAAAACAATTGGCCCGGGCATTTTTCATCCAAGCAGCCCAGGATGATAACTAGCTGGATCGCTGAACAAGAAATGAACCACTGGGCTGCTGCCAATGTTTGTATGGCCGCTGCCCAGTGGACCAAACATGCATCAGAAAATGAGTGGTATTCCAGATTACCAATCCAGGTGTGATCTACCCAAATTATTTTAATACAATTGTTATTATTATTTTACACACCTGTTTTAGTATTTCTCGGCTGGGATGTAGGAGCAATATCTTTTCTTTAATGATAAAACAGGTGTGAATCATGTCATATGTCTACTTCTTTTTAGTTTGTACGCATGTTATGTGAGGGGTATTTCACTGAATGGGTAGAAAATATATTCACCTGGTCACTGGTATGGTCAAAGTGCTCCTTCTATCTTAGCAACATAAAAGAAAGCATTGCAATGATTTTGGTGATTTTTTGACAGTGTGCTGTTTTTGTAATGTTTTGAAAATTATGTACGGACACCACTATCTACTGTATTAGATATATCATTCATCTGCCTTACCTTCATTCACCATATTGTAATCTAAAGTCACGTTAGACTTCAGTGCTCTCCTGCTGATAATAATGCAAATTTCAGTTTGGAGGAAAAGAGTTTATGCGATTTTTAAATTATGGTGATTATGTTATTACCTCAAATCATGTGAGGCGTAAAACCTCCAAATTCATTTTAACCACCAGGGGTCACTGTTGGCCTCAATACAACATTTAGCGTGAAATAAAAGTTTATTTTGCCCGTTTATGAAGAAGAACCAAAACATCTGAAAATGGAAACTACGAAGAAAAATAGTTTCAGTTCCTAAATAGCTTCGTAATAATTTTGCTAAACTTCATGAACTGAAGCAAAAATTGCATCTTTGTCCAAATACTTGGACACAGATGTCTCAGTATTACATGTGAGAAAAACATACAATTACAACCTGTTACACTAAATATGCAAAAGACAAAGGATACAACAGATAAAAAATTTTTTATTTGTGTCCTGATAATATGATTTCAGTTAAAACACATTTGCAGTATAATTAAAATCGCAAAGAGAGAAAGAAAAAATAAAACAAAGCAAACTCTGCAGGAAGCTTTACAATGCCTATCCTAAGACAAACTTTTTCCCAAGAACACTCGGGCTGGTCAGTGGTCAGAGCTTATTCATCTCAACTGCGAGTCTCTTCTGCCAGAAATAGATAATCATCAACACTGAAAGACAAACAGTAACTCATTTAAACTGAAACATCATCCATAAAGTGAAGATGAAAAATGTTCAATTATTTCTGCTGAAATCAAAGTGGAAAGTGGTGTAAAGCAATCATTTTGCATCATGTTGTCTAAGAATACATAAATGCAGAAAAGAAACATTTCTGTCACTTACCTGCAATAACACAGGGTATCAGCATGAAACGCAATATCTGAAGGGCTTTGTGTAACTGGGACTCAAGCCCAAGACTTACTGTCCTGTCACCATACTTTATCTACAAAATAAAGAGAAACATTTTACAGAGGGAGGTCTCGCCTGAGCAATGGGTCAAAATCTTTATTGTATGCATAAATATTATTTTGAAGTTTGAAAGGCTACTGTCTGTTAGCAATACAGACGAAAAAGTCTGTTTGCCCTCATGATACATGGTTATCTCAGTTTCAGGTTTCTCCTCTAGAAAACCTCAAACTGAGAACTTTGATGTTGTCATCTCCACAAAGAAAGGAAGTTTTCTAAAGAACACCTCACCATACAACGAGTTTGGTTTGGTTTTTCCTCTGTTACTTATCTCGCTTGGAGTAGCATAAAAGAAAGATTTACCAGTAACTCCTCAAATTCATGGTTGGATGGGCTTTTAATTCCACAGGTGAAAAAGTCAGTGTTGGTCAGGGTTTCTTTGGCTTCCATGATGCACTGGTATTTTGTATTGTCTTGAACGCCCCACACTGATAACTCTTCTATCATCATCTCCAGGTTGTCTGCTTTTTTCTGAAACATCAAGAGAAACAAAAGCTGAGCTCTGATGAACAGACGTCACATGTTTGAGCATGTGTAGTTCAAGAAAACATTACCTGAATGATGATGCACACATCTTTCCCTGTCCTTGTGGCTGTGAAGCTGGTAAACTCAGGGTCTGGAACGTAGGAGAGTTTTGTGGAGCAGGCTAAGGTTTCATTGGCTAGTTTCACAAACAGAGTGCTGCTAGAAAAACTCCTAGCTGCAGGTGAATCGTAGGTGAGGTACTGCAATGAAATTAAATAAACACAAAAGACAGCACGACATGACTAAAGCAGGACATAAGATTATGACATGGGTTTGTCAGATCTCCAGATCTGATCCTCCAAAAAATGTTCAGAGCTCATGTATGAAAACATCTTGATGTCATTTCAAAGGCACATTGTTTGTGTCTACAGACCCACCTGAGAGCTGATGTTTCTGGGAAGTCTGACATCCTGCATTGCGTGGCTGTGGACGACCCCTTCAACAAAGTTAAGGTGAGACCCCATGAGTGTGATCTTCCTCTTCCCACTGCAGGAGAAGAAGCAGGATTTAGTCAGAGCAGAGGGACAGCAAGGAAAAAAATCATCTGATCCCACACTCCATTCGAACAGTAAGCATAACCCACTTTTTATCAATGCTTAACAGTGTGAATTATTCAGACTGTGTTTAAACATGATTTATTTGATAGAGTCGTGAGAGATGTCCAAAAACATTTCCTCCAAATTTAACAGTTTTCATTTAATAAAGATCTTTTTATGTTTAGATGTTACTGTTGTTTTCAGCTTGATTAAGAAACTCACTAATAGGACTTATTGCTATCTGGAGCTGATCCAGCATGAAAGAGCAAAGCTTGCAGGTCTGGGTGGGAATGAAGGTGCGCTCATTCACATACATGCACTTGCACAGGTGGGGGAAGGAGTTGTAGGAGGTAAAGAAGATGCCAGTTTTATGCTACTAACAATGTTTCACTTGAACTAAGAGTTCTCCACATACTAGAGAACTCTTAGTTCACATTCAGTCCTTCTGAATTCGAAGGACTGAATGATTACTTTAGCATAGATGATATGCTGCAAACTAAAGTGTGTGATGGACTCAAAAGCTAACAAATTACGCCATGTATTCATTCTGCAGATAGCAGAGCAAAAAAAGGTGGCTGACTGAAGCTACAGAGCTGCGGACTCCAACAGGAAGTAGTCTTAGGGTGACAGATACTGCTTTCTCAACCATGAGGTTCAGTAAAACCAGCTGAGGTCAAACCAATGCAAAAACTTCCTTCCTCTTATGATAAATATATCTGTTCTCTTACAGCAGGATGTAGCAGCACCTGATACTGATGTGATGTTTCTTTGGTCAAAACACTTTCTGAGACGTTAACAGATAGAAGTTCTGTATCTTCTGTGTTTTTTAGGAGGTTTCAGCAAAACTAAACATACCTGATCCAGCTGCTGCTGGGAGTAATGTTGGTGCATGATGGTAATGAGCTGTAGGTGATTTTAGCTTTGCCATGGCAACGACCATCTGGGAGGAGAAGACACATACGCTGACCACACCTTTGATATCTGAAGTGGGAATGTGGAACATCAGACTGAAACCAGTGTTGTCCCAAACAGGAGATCTGACCAGAACACAAAGAGAGAAACAGAGTCACTAACATCATCACAACATGCAGAAAACCCCAGGAAAGCTGAGCAGCAAAGTCTTCCTTAAAACGATTAAATGTTAATCTGTATTTTATGAGTTTAATACATCCTTTATTTTATTTGGATTACAAAGTAAACAGTAAATCCAGATTTAAAGACAAGCTCATAGAGGCAGATCATTCCACAAAATAGTGAACATTTACTTTAAAGTCCACAAATGCATAAAGAAGCAAAACACTCAGCTTTAGTTTCAGGTTTACACTCTGACAGTCTCCCTGAGCAACGGTGATGACATGCAAAATGTGTGACATTTTAACTTCAGGTGTTTATTCATCATTTTCAGATTGACGCTTTTCACTGTAGATGAAAAATAATATTTTTGACCAAGGAGCCTAAACCCCCCAAAGCTACACATTATTATCTACATTTGATAGCACATATAAAACATCATGAGGACTTCATTTTAGTGGAAGAACTTCAACAAAAAGAGTTTCCAGTTTCTTTAGGAAAAAGTTGTCCTCATTCATAAAACTAGATGGTCGCTCATAAAAGCTGTTAAACTGTAGAATATGTGAGTTTATAATGTGGCTGATGTTTCCCTGGAAACATTTCTGCTCTTTAACATGTCATTTATATCCAAAGCACAAACTCTCACATGTAAGTAAGTAAAATGTATTTATATAGCACATTTCACAGATAAAAATCTCAAAGTGCTTCATAAAAAAAACCAGAAAAATAAGTTAAATATTATAAAATATTAAAAAAAAATTAATTAAAAGCTTGTTTGTATAAAAATGTCTTCAGCTGCTTTTTAAAGGAGTCAATGGAGTCTAGACAGCATAAAGACAACGGAAAAGAGTTCCACAGCCTTGGTGCTAGTGCCTGAAAAGCCCGACCCCAACGTGTTTTGAATCTCGTATGTGGGACCAACAGTAACCTCTGACCTGATGACCTAAGTGCTCGGGATGAAGCATGAGGTTTCAACAGGTCAGAGATGTACTGGGGAGCCATGCAGAGCTCTAAAAGTTAGGGCTAAAATTTTAAAATGAACCCTTAAATTTATTGGCAACCAATGAAGAGAAGCCAAACCAACAGTAATATGTGACCTTTTGTTTGTGCCAGTTAAAAGACTTGCCGCAGCATTCTGTACAGTCTGAAGGCGATCCAAAGCTGATTTGTTGAGAAAGGTAAAAAGACCGTTACAAAAATCGAAACGAGAAGAGATAAAAGGATGAATAATCATCTCAAGTTCTGCCTTTGACACCAGTAGTCTGAGTTTAGAAATGCTTCTTAAATGATAAAAACAGTTCTGGACCAGTTGTTTAGAGTGTTTCTCAAGAGAGATTGAACTGTCAAATAGAACACCTAAGTTTCCGAGACTCGACTGAAATAAAGGGCCTAAAAAACTGATATGCTGCCTAATTTCTGAGAACGTGATCAGGAGCAATAGTCAAAGTTTCTGTTTTATCTGTATTTAACTGGAGGAAACTGTCATTTAACCATTCTTTGATTTCAGACAGACAATTATTTAAACAAGTGTGTGTGTAAAGTGACTCACTCTTTTGGAGTACAGTCAGTATCTGCCTGGATCCTCACTGCAGTCACATCATCGAGGTTACGACCTGACAGCACTGCGTGGTTTCTACCGTAGAAAGACACCACACTGGGAGTGATGGAGGAGATCTCTGGGATCTGACAGTAAGACACAAAAATGATCAGTTTTAATCCAGTGCCATCTGCTGATGTTAGAAGCTCTGATGAACATGAATAAGGTGTCAGAGGAACAACGAGTTTGAGGACTGAGGTTCAGACTCACAGAGAAGTTCTTCCCAGACTGCACATTTTGGCAAACACTGTCCTGCAGGAGGAAGCAGAGAGAATCAATATGGCAGGTTTAATGTCACTGTCTAAAGAAACTATGTAGAACTGTTGAGAATGGAACTTCTGTCTTATTTACAAGGAAAAAATTTAATCTAAATTTTTGTCAAGCAACTGAATTGGTATTTGTGAGTTGTCATAATCAGTTAACATATTATTGTATATAATATTGCTGCTTTTGTGAAGCCATAGATATCTGAACGTTAGACCAACCCACTCTTAATAATGGTAGACAAATCTCAAAAGTAATGTAAACTTAAAGTGGAAGATTTAATGAAGAAAATCCTGAACTAGGTAAACTAAAGACATGAATTATTACATTGATCTCTGTTTGATCGGCCCAGGAACATCTGTTTATGTTCCATCTACAACCAGCTTTGACGCACTGCTGACACCTGAAGAGAAACAATCACATATTAGTGTTGAAATCATCAAGAAAATGATTATGTCCAAAAATACAACATACAACAAAGAGACTCCTCAGTAGTAATGCATTCTTCTTGGTGATGACACATAATGTTGTGTTATTAGTGATCCATCTTTATAATGTTGATAATTTGATTGGACTTACAAGACAGAACTTGGTGGTCCACTGATGTCAGAGCAGTTGGTCAAACTCAGTTTTTCTGACAGTTGTGTTGAACCAAGTCTAAATTTTACTGTGACATGCAGACCTGTTAAATAAAAAGTAATATGATCAATGCGGCCCTCAGTTACTATTTTTTTTAAATATCTATGTTTAACGAGTTGCTACAGTTTATACTGACAAACAGCTCAGATTTGTCAACTAGTAAAGAATATTCATCTGTCAGAGTCAGCTCTACTGTATTGCACTCGTTGGATAATTTATGAAAAGTCACTGACCATCAGGAGGAAGTGTGGTATCGAGGATGCAGGTGCATTGTGGGAACTGTTGAGGAGGGTTTTTCTGAGTACAAAGCTCAGTGGAAGGTGCAGAGAACTGACAGGTGAAGTTAGATGCTGCCTCCTGGCCCACAGTCAGGTGTGTGTGGATCTTTAATGAAATCTGACCAAGATAGCATATAAGTGAGAAATAAGTGAGAGCTAAAATAGATGAGAGGTAGAAGTGTGTTTGTAAGCTGTACCTGTCCGTTTGTGTCCTTTTCAACTTTGTGGGAAATCATTTTGTGTTGGGACTCATCAGGAATGGACAGCCAGTCTGAATCTGTGCAGTCATCTTCAAATGTGCAGCTAGGAGAAGAAGAAGAAATGATCACCAAGTCCAGAAATGTTTGAAGACGTCAGCTGCACATGTTGTTTCTCTCACCTGCTTTTAGAGCCACACCAACCACAGTATGCATCCTGTGCAGACCAACACTCCTGCACATTTGTGTACGTGCTGCACTTTGACACAGGAACTCGCTTCATCTAGAACAACAAACACTTTAAAATGCAGCACAGGTACATGTGACATTAAGATAATCAGTAAATAATATAAGTACCTGGTTTCTAAATGGCACATACACATATTTACGATCCACTGGATCCAGATGTAATTTGGGAAACACTTTGCGGTCATCACTGGTCCTGTAGAGCACCGTGGGACAGGCAGCGTGATAGTTCCTGTCCACAGACAGCTGGCAATAAGAATTTGTGAAAATAAGAATTTATTTAATTTTACTTTGTGCTGAAACATATTCGAATTGCAGTTATATAATAGACATAGGCATAATGTGTAGACTCTTGGCTTTCATTTGAAGATATCCAGATTCAAACTGGATGAAGAGTTTAAGAGTTTCAGCTCCTTAACATGTGCCATCCTCTTTTTGAAGGGACCAAAAGTAATTGGACAAATGACTAAAAGACTTTTTCATGGGCAGACGTGGGCAATTCTTTTATCATCTGATGATCAATTAAGGAGATAAAAAGCCTGGAGTTAATTTGAGGAGTGGTGCTTGTATTTGGAAGATCTAGCTGCGAATGTATGGAACGCCAGGACTGCCATAATGAATTAATTAAATACATCATTAAATAATTAATTAAATGTGGCAATAATTAATTAAAATTGGAAATAATTAAATAAATATTTACGACACATTTAATTATTGACACATTTAATTAATTAATAACACATTTAAATAATTATTGACAGTTTTAATTAATTATTTAATGATTTATTTATTTAATTCATTATGGCACTTTTGTCCCCTTCATGTCTCAACTTGAAATCATTTTATCTGTCAGCCTCACCTATCAAACTAAGTGGGCGGGGTTAACGCTGCCACTGCAGCTTCTCTAGCATTTGATTGGTTGCCGTGCAAAGTAAGTCAAGACAGGTCAATCCCAGATAATCGATTGCTTGTGTGGACTTGGGGCAGCCCAGAATGCATTTCAAATAGCAGGCAGCAATGGTGGTGGTGTAAAGTTTTAAAATACCCCGTTTTTCTGTCACCAACTACACTTTTAATAGTGTTTGAGCCGTGAATGTAGTGGCGTGATCTTCACATGTCTGGTCAGGTTGTCAACATAGAACATGTTTGCAAAAGAGCTCAGATGTTTTCAGAGATGTCACTAGCTCTGCTAACAGTCAGCTGACAGAGTGTACGGAGCTCACAGCCCCGATGTTCCAGCTTAACTGTTTTTTTTTTTTGGGGTGTACTTAACAGGTTTGTTTACATATTCCACTTTCCGTGTTCCACATGTTGCATTCGCAGATTCTAATTTTCACCAAACGATCGTCTCTTTCCGCCTGGTCTTGTGTCTCTGTGCTTCTGTAACATAAAGAACAAGCTGACATTTTTCTCACGACACCAGCGATCAGCTCAACAGGCCCTCAGTTTACCTGCATGCATCCTCCTCCTCACCTGTCAGCTGTTTAACACCTGCTGCTAATTCAAGAAACACGCCCAAGTTACCTGGTGATAGTCACAGTTTAACTGGGCAGCCGGTGTTCGATATAACGCAATGTCGGCGCATTTTTCTGCACAAGATAAGTAAATATAGTTTTTTTTTCCCGAGTGCAGAGCTGCTGGAGCTTGTTTCCCTACAGAGCACTTTATAGGCGAACCAGCTTTATCAGCGGCTGATGTCCAATCACCGGCACACAGCTTTGAAACCTCACCTGAGTTTTAGCTCTCAGTGGTTATACACTGGACTTAATTCACTCAGGTTCTGTCTGTCGGGTCACGTTTACTCCGCTGTTTTATTTACAACTGAGCAAATCGGTTTGGCTGAGGTTAAAGTTACGTTTCAGAACTGCATAGTTTTACTGAAGTTTAATGGTTCACTGGCACATGTGTTAGACTGAACCATTCGCTTTTCTTTATCTGGTGTGTTTTGGATTTAACAGTGAATTTTGAGATTAAACTGACTTTTAAAATGTTTTATACAAAGAGGAAAGAGAAGGCGCATTTCCATCGAGAGGAGCAGAGTTTGCAACACCATGTTCATCATGAAGACTGCAACCTGGACAGAAATATTATATCATCTGTTTTTTAATAGTTATTCAACTGTATTCCAAGCACCAGCTATCTGTTAGAATTTTTAGTTTACTTAACTGAAAATAAATGAGGTTAACATATAATTTGTGTGATTTTTTTTGTTGTTGTTATTTTTGTTTCGGTCATGTTATGTTTAACTGTCAAAGGCTTGTTACAAACTATGAAACACATCGTGCAGACTTCTGGATGTTAGAAGAAAACTATTACTGCTCATGAATGAGACTAAAGGCAGGAAGGTGTCCTTTAAAACTAAACATGTTAATAGGACCTCCCTATTTATATCATAGTTAGCGCGTGTATTTCAGTAATACCCTACTTATTTCAGTGTAGTGGTGAACAGTCACACAGCTCCGTGGGCGTTATCTGTGATACTCCTTAACTATAATTTATCCAAGTTAACTTCAGTTAACCATTCAGACAGTTCTTTTGCAATGACAAGCATAAACACTCATGTCGCCGGTAGGTTTCCGCTGTGCCAGCTATTACAGCTGCTTATGCAGAAACCATGGTAACCACGGACTCTGAGCGGCTGGATCGACGCAAGTCAGACAACAATTTTACATATATGATCTTAAAACAGGACACAGCCACTATACGTCGTGGCCTCATATCACATGTGTGCCTAGACTGAGTCTATGTTTGACGTTTGTTTTATATATAATCTTCGCTCTCAAACATTTAAACAGCAGCGAGTCTCAAGCTGAGGGAATACAAACTCAAATTGTCTGAACAGGTTTCATCGTTTCTTGCGTGTATTAATTTGGTGATTTATTAAATGTATAAATGTTATTCTAATCTGCTGCTGAGTCTCTTACACTGATGAAAATGCAGAAAACACAGATCACGAACACGAACACCTGTTCAACCAATCACTTTCATTCCACTTTGATCTATGACAAACTGAAGCGTTCATCTCTGTTACAGTGTTGCGTTAGACTGCTATATTTGTGTGTTCTTTATGTTGTAGATTTTCACGTCTCTGGAATAGTTGGCAGTAATAATTCTGATTTTCTGTAAAATCATATAGATATGACCCGTGAATTATTCGTAGATGACCGTTAGATTAGTTTGATGCTGCTGACACTTTCATGTGAGCCTGCTGGGAAACTGTGTGTTAACTTATAGAGCTGAAGACATCTGGATATGCTGACCTCGCTCCGTGGTGTACAGGGCCATTTACCCTCATGATTAATATTCACAATTAAAATATTAGCCGAACATCATGAAGTCTGTATGTGTTTCATAGTGTCGAACAACCTTTGTACAGTTAAACCTAGCAGTTACTCCATGACGGAAACACCAACGTTATTTCTTTTATGCGTTTATAAGCAGGTCACGCTGATTATTGAACAAAAACCCAAAGATCAGATGTTAAACGGATTTATTTGCTCTCTCTCCACCTTAAACATGTTTTTAATGTTAGTTATAATTCAAAATTGGCGACTGGAACAGGTATGACACATACAAACATCAGGAAATAAAAACCCGATAAATATAACCTCAGTAAATGAAGTCCGTGTCAGCGGGGTTATTACAGCTGTGTACCGGGGCCTGCGCTTTGTCGGTGGTAATAAAAGCTCGATTAAAAGCCCAAGCTTTGCGTGAGACTGGGCTGGGCAGACATCTCCGAAATCATCGAAGCACTTTTGCTAAGAGGCTGTATCTTGACAAACAGACCAGACATCTGAAGATTAAACCACTACATTCTCGGCCAAAAAATATTAAAACGGTATTTAGTGTCACACAAACAGGGTTTTTCAAAGGTCAGGGGTCCGTTCTTCGTACCTCGCTAAGTAAGTTAGCCGGATTTGATTGTTGACGATTTCGCGTGATCTTGGATCGTTCGGTTCTTCGAAGCTCATCCGGGACTTGCTGTCATAGCAACAGATCCGTAAGCGTAAACCTGCTCGGGAGCAGGCTTACTTTATGTAAACAGGATTAGATCGCGGCCACTCAGCTATGTCCGCTGCATTTATACGAAAGCAACAGCGATATTTCTCCACTGTTTTACCATAAATAAATATTATCAATGTAACTAAAGATAATGCAGCATTTGATTCTTTTATTGATTTCATACAGATACATACAGGTCATTTCCGAAAAAAAGGGAAATGTACTATTAATCATTCTATGTCATGTAGTAGGTTATTTCAGATGTAATTCATAGTTTAGAGTAGTAATAGTAAATTACTACGTGCGATCAAGATGAGAGACCACGGCTATAAAAGCGAAGGTGGATTTGGGAAGTCTGTGGCAGCCATGTCCTGTCCGTTTGTACGCGAGCAACCCATTGCGGAAGGTGCAAGATTGATAAGGAGAGTTTTCAGAATTCAGCGTATATTGCAGGATAGACAGGATCCTTTAGCTCAGCGCGACAGTGTGCTCATAGAGAGATATCGATTTTCCCGTGAGGGTATTATTTACTTTCTTTTTCTCTCTCTCTCTCTCTCTCTAGATATATAGATATATATATATATCTCCCAACTTACTGTGCATGCTTCAGTCACCCCTTGCATGGGAACAGGTAGAAGTGATGGAGTGTTATGTAAAACTACACAAAAAACCCCACAATGTCAATAAATGTCACAGTACAAAAAGCATTTTAATTAAGGCAACAACCAAATATTTTACATTGTACAAATAGCACCAGTTATGAAGGTGCTGCTACTGCACCCCGGCTGCTGGTCTATGGAAGAGCTGCCCCAGGATGCCCTCAACAATGGGTCTGGTGGCATTCAACCCTAGGGCCAGCTCCTCTGCCGGGTGTGACGAGGATGCAGGACCACCACCTGTCTTTATTTGCTCTGCCCTTTTCTTGGTTGCTGTTATAAACAAACAAACAGATTATTTCAGGGTCTCTTTTCAGGAGACTAAAAGCAATATAAGTGATAAATATTACTATTCTGTAGAATATTCTTATATTTCACTTTTACTTGTTCCCATGTTCTAGTGGGTCCTGTTGTGGCTCTAATGTGAAAGAGGATATAATGTAATATAATATAATATGATATAATATGATATAATGTAATATAATATAATAAACTAGAAAAAGTTTGCATTTCCTGCGAAAATGCTGTGTGGATGCCTTTATGCTGAAGTTGCCTGCTGAAAAAGCTGAAAAAGTTGAAAACTTGCAAAAAGTTATATGGCGGAGAAGAAACTGAAAATTCTGCTGAAAACAGGTGAAGAAGCAGAAAATTTTTGCTGAAAAGTGATGAAAAGCCAAAAATTCTACTGAGAGGGGTAAAGATAGAGAAATTTTTGCTGAAAAGTGGTGGAAAAAAAACCTTGCCCTGAGCAGGATTCAAACCTGGCCCACCTGGTCTCAAAGCAGCCACTCAGCTCACTGAGCCAAACTCATTCTGACAAAGAGTAGATGGAGAGACTGACAATTTTGCTGAAATGAGCAGAAGCTGCTGAGAATTGTGCTGATAAGAGGTGAAAAGGCTGAAAATTTTGCAGAAGAGGTGAATAAGCAGAATTTGGGCTGAAAAGAGGTGCAAATTCTGCTGAAAAGAGTTCAATCAGCAGAATTTCTGCAGAATTCTGCTGAAAAGATGTTTTTTGCTGAAAATAGCTGAAAAAGCTGGGATTTGTGCTGAAAACTGGTGAAAAAACTGAAAATTTTGCTGAAAAGGGGTGAAAAAGCTGAAATTGAGTTAAAAAAGTTTAACTGTTAACTGAAAGAAATGTTGCCATAAGTGGGATTTGAACCCGGGCCTCCCAGTCTGAGAACGGATGCTCATCTCACTGAGCTAAAACACAGCTCAGCCCGGCAAGGAAAATCAGTGAGGCCACTGATAATATGGCAGAAATGGGCAAAAAATATTGCAAAAAAAATTCAGTATCTCAAAAAGTATAGAAGTTATGAGCACCAAAAGTCATAGCGCACATTAGCAGAAAGAGCAGAATTTTTTAAATTTTGAACTGAGAAAATCGGCTGAAAACTGAGGGAGTAGTTAAGCGCCAAAAAACGTACGGAAGCAACTAGAATAAAGTAGAATAAAGAACTAGAAAAATTTGCATTTCCTGCGAAAATGCTGTGTGGATGCCTTAACGCTGAAGCTGTCTGCTGAAAAGCTGAAAAAGCTGAAAAGTTGCAAAAAGTTGCATGGTGGTGAAAAAAAAAAAGTCACCCTGAGCAGGATTTGAACCTGGCCCTCCTGGGCTCAAGGCAACAACTCATCTCACTGAGCTAAACTCATTCTCTCAAGAAGAGGAGGAGAGACCGACAATTCTGCTAAAATGAGCAGAAGCTGCTGAGAATTGTGCTGAGAAGAGGTGAAAAGGCTGAAAATTTTGCAGAAAAGAGGTAAATCAGCAGAATTTCTGCAGAAAAGAGGCAAAGGAGCAGAAACTTGTGCTGAAAAGAGATGAATCAGCAGAGTTTCTGCTGAAAAGAGTTTTTTTTTCTGAAAACAGCCCAAAAAAATGGAATTTGTGCTGAAAAGGGGTGAAAAAAATGAAAATTTTGCTGAAAAGGGGTGAAGAAGCTAAACTATACCAACTCAAAGTATTTGTGCCAAAACATAGTGTTTCTGCCATATTGTGGTATTTGTGCCACAAAAGTTACTACATTACAACATGAATACGGATTAAAGATGAAAGAAACTGGCAACAAATTCCTCCACTACAAACCAGTCTGATACCACTTCTTTGGAGTGTTCACGTTTCCTAAGGCACTACCCAAAAGGCGCCACAAGAGGGCACTCCAACACAAGAGATGAGGTGAATGAGCAGAATTTCTGCTGAAAAGAGGCAGAAGGTTCTGTATGTAGAAAAAGAAACACTGTTGAACCATGTGTGAAATAAATGAAAAATGAAATGAAAGAACAACCTGGTTCTGCTCAAATTCACCAATCAGAGGTACTGCCTCAGTCTGCTTCATCAGGCTGTGTACTTGTTTCTGCCATGGAGCGTTAACAAGAATCTGAGGTCCATATTAGAAAAGCTGCTAAAATCATAAAACTTTGCAGAATTGTAATAAATTAGCAATGTAAATTACAGGTCTGTGATAGTGTATAAATTTGTAGTGAAAAAAAAAAAACGTGGACCAAGGTGGGATTGAACCCACGACCTTTGAGCTGCAGAGCCGTGTCATTACTGATTGCGCCACCTGGAAAGGGGGCGGTAGTCTGAAAGACAGATACTTGGGCAGTCAGAAAATAGATCGCGGTGAGAGGCGAAAAACGCCGTTTTTTGGAGTTACAAAACGTCGTGTAACTCAAAAACTAGGAGGGCTAGAAGCATAATTCTTGTACTGGGTGAATCAGCGGACTTTGGTGTATTTTGACTGCGATTTTCATTGCTCTTTCTACCTCCGTCGCGGAGATATGACGAGAGAAGAAACGGCTTCATTTCCAGAGTTTGAAGACTGAGAGAAGGACCGATTTCCACCCCTCAAACAAACGTAATTCATTGCTCAACGGTAAGATAATTGTAAAAACTGCTTCCACTGTGAGTGTCAGCAGTGTCTGAAGATATATTGGCACAAGCCTCATGTCCTAACTTTGCTTTGTTAAAGAGATATGGCGATTTGAAAATGCCTCCCGTTACAGAATTTCAGCTCTGAATTTCAAAACCTCCCATAGACTTTGAATGGGGAGTATTGAGACCTTGTGTCACCTCGAGGCAAATTGCGAAAAAACGGTAAATCTCACAATAAAGATAGTGACATTTTCTGAAAGCCAGCAAAAATACCTACGTTTTGATGTATAATTTGTGGGGGTTGAGTGGAAATTGAGCGAGTAGCAAGAAGTTGTTTAGACATGAAGAGAAAATTCAGAACGGACCAGCACTCACTCTGACTTAATTGCATAGCAACCATAGCAACGCATGTATTTTCTGAAAAATCACAAAGCTGCAACTGAAAACTTAAAGAGAGATAAGATTAAAACGGTAGAAGATCTGAAAAAGCTGAATCAGACAGGAATAGCCCAATAATTTGAGAACATTTTAAAGTTTGAATGGAGTTTCTAGGTGAAAGTATGACAAAGTAGTTAAGTTTCAAAAACAAACAAGTTTTAGCAGAATTTCAGAAGATTTCCATTCATTTCAATGGGACAAATTAAAGGAAAAAAGTGTAATATTTTAAAAAGTATAACAGTAATAAACACCAAAAGTCATAGCCATCATTAGCAGAAAGAGCAGAACAGTTTAGAGTTTGAACGGAGAAAATCGGCTGAAAACTGAGGGAGTAGATCCACGGCGAAAAACGTACGGAAGCAACTAGAATAATAAAGAACTAGAAAAATTTGCATTTCCTGCGAAAATGCTGTGTGGATGCCTTAATGCTGAAGCTGTCTGCTCAAAAACTGAAAAAGATGAAAAGTTGCAAAAAGTTGTATGGTGGTGAAAAAAAAAATGTTGCCTTGAGCAGGATTTGAACCTGGCCCTCTTAGTCTCAAGGCGGTAACTCATCTCACTGTGCCAAAGTCACTCTCAATTACGCAAACTCATTTTCACAAAGAAGAGGTGGAGAGACTGACAATTTTGCTGAAATGAGCAGAAGCTGCTGAGAATTGTGCTGGTAAGAGGAGAAAAGGCTGAAAATTTTGCAGAAAAGAGGTGAATCAGCAGAATTTCTGTTTAAAAGAGTTTTTCCTGAAAACAGCTGAGATTTGTGCTAATAAGAGGTGAAAAGGCTGAAAATTTTGCAGAAAAGGTGAACAAGCAGAACATTGCGCTGAAAAGAGGTGAATAAGCAGAATTTCTGCTGAAAAGAGGCAGAACAACCTGGTTCTGCTCAAATTCACCAATCAGAGGTACTGCTTCTGTCTGCTTCATCAGGCTGTTTACTTGTATGTATTTCTGCCATGTGGTGTTGACAAGAATCTGAGGTCCATATTAGAAAAGCTGCTAAAATCATAAAACTTTGCAGAATTGTAATAAATTAGCAATATAAATTACAGGTCTGTGATAGTGTATAAATTTGTAGTGAAAAAAAAAAACGTGGACCAAGGTGGGATTGAACCCACGACCTTTGAGCTGCAGAGCCGTGTCATTACTGATTGCGCCACCTGGAAAGGGGGCGGCGGTCTGAAAGACAGATACTTGGGCAGTCAGAAATAGATCGCGGTGAGAGGCGAAAAAACGCCGCTTTTTGAGTTACAAAGCGTCGTGTAACTCAAAAACTAGGAGGGCTAGCAGCATAATTCTTGTACTGGGTGAATCAGCGGACTTTGGTGTATTTTGACTGCGATTTTCATAGCTCGTTCTACCTCCGTCGCGGAGATATGACGAGAGAAGAAACGGCTTCATTTCCAGAGTTTGAAGACTGAGAGAAGGACAGATTTCCACCCTCAAACAAACGTAATTCATTGCTCAACGATAAGATAATTGTAAAACTGCTTGCACTGTGAGTGTCAGCAGTGTCTGAAGATATATTGGCACAAGCCTCATGTCCTAACTTTGCTTTGTTAAAGAGATATGGCGATTTTAAAATGCCTCCCGTTACAGAATTTCAGCTCTGAATTTCAAAACCTCCCCATAGACTTTGAATGGGGAGTATTGAGACCTTGTGTCACTCCGAGGCAAATTGCAAAAAAAACGGTAAATCTCACAATAAAGATAGTGACATTGTCTGAAAGCCAGCAAAAATACCTACGTTTTGATGTATAATTTGTGGGGGTTGAGTGGAAATTGAGTCAGTAGCAAGAAGTTGTTTAGACATGAAGAGAAAATTCAGAACGGACCAGCACTCACTCTGACTTAATTGCATAGCAACCATAGCAACGCATGTATTTTCTGAAAAATCACAATTTTGCAACTGAAAACTTAAAGAGGTATAAAATTAAAACGGTAGAAGATCTGAAAAAGCTGAATCATTCAGGAATAGCCCAGTAGTCTGAGAACATTTTAAAGTTTGAATGGAGTTTCTAGGTGAAAGTATGACAAAGTAGTTAAGTTTCAAAAACAAGCAAGTTTTAGCAGAATTGTGGAAGTTTCCCATTCATTTCAATGGGACAAATTAAAGGAAAAAAGTGTAATATTTTAAAAAGTATAACAGTAATAAACACCAAAAGTCATAGCCGGCATTAGCAGAAAGAGCAGAACAGTTTAGAGTTTGAACGGAGAAAATCGGCTGAAAACTGAGGGAGTAGATAAGTGCCAAAAAGTGTACGGAAGCAACTAGGGGAATAATAATAAAGAAGAAAGAGAAACAGGAAAACAATAGTGTGGAAGCCCTTTAGGGCATCCACACAATAAAGAGAAACAGGAACTCAATAGTGTGGAAGCCCTTTAGGGCATCCACACAATAAAGAGAAACAGGAACTCAATAGTGTGGAAGCCCTTTTAGGGCATCCACACAATTACTTACGAGTTTAATTTGTCAGCAACTTTCTGCCAGCCCTCTCTCCTTGCTTTTGCAGCCTTTGCAGTGTTCCCTTGCGTTTTAATTAAACTCTGAAACTCCTGATATCCCTCAATCAAGAGTTCTTGCTCTGCTGCCGTAAAATACTGAGCGCGCTCCTTCGACATCTTCGCCGACCAATCACAGAGTTGCCGATCAATGTTTCTACTATCGATGCGTAGCCCCTTTTAAGCCACCCAGTAGGGCTGCACGATTAATCGTTAAAAAATCGCGATCTCGATTCATACTTATGTGCGATCTCATTTCCAAATGACAACGATTTAAAAAAAAAAAAAAAAAAAAAAAAAAGACGACGACGATTGTACCGCATTTTGATCCAGGACATAATCTGCATGAAAACAAGCGCTCCCTCTTCCTGCTCAACAAATGACAAGGGCGGAGTCTTATACCACGTGATACAGAAGCTGTGGCGTGATGCTCAAATTGGCAGGGAAAAAACAACAGAGAACACGTCAGGGATGACGAGAAAGTGACAGGAGAAAATTCGTCCTGGTCAACCACCCAAACATCAATAACGGGAACTTTATACAGCGCTTCCCTATACACGTCGAACTCCCGCAGGCACAAAGAAATTACGGAGGCTATTACTCATCACCTGACCAAAGATATATCAACACTGTGCAAAACGAGGGATTTAGGAAAATGATCAACACCCTAAACAAACGCTACACAGTGCCGTCCCGCAACTATTTTTCTATTGTTGCACTACCTGCTCTATACACGCAGTGTCGAGCAACGGTGGAGACGGAATTTCAAGCAGTACAACATTTTGCGGCAACCACAAAATGTGAGGCATTTATTGTTTTTATGTTTATTTATTGTTTTTATGTTCAGTTTCAACTGTTACGAAGTTGATGTGCAGTTAATAAGTGCAATAAATATTTATATTGGAAAAGAAAATCGTGAGAGAATCGTGATCTCAATTCTAAGCAAAAAAATCGTGATTCTCATTTTATGCAAAATCGTGCAGCCCTACCACCCAGTGATCTCAGATTACTTCATCCAGCTATACTAATCGTCAACAACAGGTGTGTTCGGAGAACCGGATTAGCGAGCTCAAAGTTAGCGCGATGATTTGATCTTGGATGTGTCATTTGATCTTGGATGTAGTAAGCCAGGTACAAAGAACGGGTCCGTTCTTCGTACCTTGCTAAGTAAGTTAGCTGGATTTGATTGTTGACGATTTCGCGTGATCTTGGATCATTCGGTTCTCCGAAGCTCATCCGGGACTTGCTGTCATAGCAACAGATCCGTAAGCGTAAACCTGCTTGGGAGCAGGCTTACTTTATGTAAACAGGATTAGATCGCGGCCACTCAGGTATGTCGGCTTCATTTATACGAAAGCAACAGCGATATTTCTCCACTGTTTTTCCTAAATAAATATTATCAATGTAACTAAAGATAATGCAGTATTTGATTCTTTTATTGATTTCATACAGATACATACAGGTCATTTCCGAAAAAAAGGGAAATGTACTATTAATCATTCTATTTCATGTATTTGATTATTTCAGATGTAATTCATATTTTAGAGTAGTAATAGTAAAACACTTCGTGTAATCAAGATGAGAGACCACGGCTATAAAAGCGAAGGTGGATTTGGGAAGTCTGTCGCAGCCATGTCCTGTCCGTTTGTACGCGAGCAAGGAAGGTGCAAGATTGATAAGGAGAGTTTTCAGAATTCAGCGTATATTGCGGGATAGACAGGATCCTTTAGCTCAGCGCGACAGTGTGCTCATAGAGAGATATCGATTTTCCTGTGAGGGTATTATTTACTTAACACACACTCTCTCTCTCTCTCTCTCTCTCTCTCTATATATATATATATATAGATATATATATATCTCCCAACTTACTGTGCATGCTTCAGTCACCCCTTGCATGGGAACAGGTAAAAGTGATGGAGTGTTATGTAAAACGACACACAAAAAACCCCACAATGTCAATAAATGTCACAGTACAAAAAGCCGGGGTGTGACGAGGGGGTGCAGGACCACCACCTGTCTTTATTTGCTCTGCCCTTTTCTTGGTTGCTGTTATAAACAAACAAACAGATTATTTCAGGGTCTCTTTTCAAGAGACTAAAAGCAATATAAGTGATAAATATTACCATTCTGTAGAATATTCTTATATTTCACTTTTACTTGTTCCCATGTTCTAGTGGGTCTTGTTGTGGCTCTAATGTGAAAGAGGATATAATGTAATATAATATAATAAATTACTTACGAGTTTAATTTGTCAGCAACTTTCTGCCAGCCCTCTCTCCTTGCTTTTGCAGCCTTTGCAGTGTTCCCTTGCGTTTTAATTAAACTCTGAAACTCCTGATATCCCTCAATCAAGAGTTCTTGCTCTGCTGCCGTAAAAATACTGAGCGCTCCCTTCGACATCTTCGCCGACCAATCACAGGGTTGCCGATCAATGTTTCTACTATCGATGCGTAGCCCCTTTTAAGCCACCCAGTGATCTCAGATTACTTCATCCAGCTATACTAATCGTCAACAACAGGTGTGTTCGGAGAACCGGATTAGCGAGCTCAAAGTTGGCGCGATGATTTGATCTTGGATGTGTCATTTGATCTTGGATGTAGTAAGCGAGGTACGAAGAACGGACCCCAGTTCTGTTAGTTTCCACATGCCGGTTGTTGTGGGCTAAAAACAATGGCCACCAGGCCAAAGCAATGGTTTTGACTCGATCAGCGTTAACCCCGCCCCCTGGGTTTGATGGGTGAGGTTGACAGATAAAATTATTTCATGGTGAGACCTGAAGGAGTCAACTGTGCCAAAATGAATTAATTAAATACACCATTAAATAATTATTTAAATGTGTCAATAATTAATTAATTAAATGTGTCAACAAAAAATTAATTAATTATTTCCCATTTTAATTAATTATTTCCAATTTTAATTAATTAATGCCACATTTATTTAATTAATTATTTAATGGTGTATTTAATTAATTCATTATGGCAGTCCTGGCGTTCCATACGAACAGACAACATGCAGTCAAAAGAGCTCTCCATGCAGGTTAAACGAGCCATCTTTAAGCTGCGAAAACATCTGTAAAAGATGACGGAGGGCGTGTGATGGCGTGCATGGCTGCCAATGAAATTGGGACACTAGTGTTTATTTATGATGTGACACAGGACAGAAGCAGCTGAATTAACTCTGTGGTGTTCAGAGACTTACTGTCTGCTCAAATCCAGCTAATGCAGTCAAAGTAGTTGGGGCGTGTTTCATAATACAGATTATTGAAGCAAAGAAGTGGAATATTCTTGAGTGGCCAAGTCAGTCCCCTGATCTTGTTCCAACTGAGCGTTTCACTTGTTGAAGACTAAACTTCAGACAAAAGGCACAGAAATAAAACAACAACCTTAGTTAAGGCCTGGTTCAGCATTAAAGAAGGATTTTAAAGGAAACCCAGAGTCTGGTGATGTCAGTGAGTTCAAGACTTCAGGCTGTCATTGCCAGCAAAGAGGTTTCAACCAAGTATTAAACATAGACATTTTATTTTCAGTTATTTAGTTTGTCCAGTTACTTTTGGGCCCCTGAAATGAAGGGATTGTGTTAAAAATGCTTTAATTCCTGACAATTTTATGCAACCTTTATGTTCAACTGAGTGAATTAAAGCTGAAAGTCTGCACTTCAATTGCATCCGAGTGGTTTCATTTACCAAAAGACCCATAATTCAGTAAAAGAACCAAAAAAATAGAAAAATATATCTTCTTCTTCTTGTTAGGATAAAAATTGTCTTTCTGACTATTTGTGTCATAGGAGGGCCGAGGCCTTCACTCATATTAATAGAAAAGTGATCCAGGTATTGTAAAAATCAGTCACCCTGTTATAAAAAGTAGCATTTGCCATATTTGTGTTGGACAACCTCATTTTGACAAATACTGATCATGGACAGGCCTCAACGTCTCTATGTGATTACCAACAGAAGAGACAGTGAATCCCACCATAGTAACATATAGGTAGCCAACACTAGCAATGCATCAGTCTGATATTTGCATCAGAGATTCTTCCAGTCATGGTTCAAAAAGCGAGATCAGGTGTGGGTCAAGCTAATCAGTCCTGTGATGTTCAGTGTTTAATGTGTCAACTGTTAGCAGCTGTGTACCTGTTGCTAATTAGTGAGAACTATAATAGCACTGAGGAAGACAACGGGAAGAGAGCAGTCTGGAGGTATTTAAAATCTGCAACATCAACAGTATTCTTATTTGTATGTTTTCAATAGTTTCTGATTTCATTTCAAACTTCTTGTTCACTCTCTTACTCTTGTTATATTCAGTGAAATACATGTTGGGAAGCTTTTAGTGCTTTCAGGGTCCCAGCTCTCATCTCTCCACTCCACAAACAACACCTGCATATGAGCATTTAAACTCACAGTGTGACTGATAAAAATAGAGACAAATAAATAAGTTGAGTTAAAAATAAGGTAAAGTAAATGAAAATATATAAAAAGTTTTATCTTGGGCCAATGGTTCTTTATGATTTTAGTAATAGATGCTAATTCAACAAATATATTTTGGTGACAGAACTATTTTTCATGTTTGTTTCATGTGAGGATACCAGTGCATTTCAGGATGATGAAATGGCATTTAGACGTACTGATGTAATGGTACTTTAGATGTTTTGTTTCATACAGACCTTAATGAGCTGCCCGTCTCCTGTCCCAATGAAGAAAACCATCCAGCCTCTCTGCCTCACTGCCAGCACAGAGGTCATGTAGCTGTGCCTGAAGAGGACTGCCTTTGGTTTCAGGATCTTTGGCTGAGAAACAAACACACTGATCATCAGATCTGATATTTTAGATATCTTTAGATTAGAACTCAAAATGGTTAAAATAGAAATAAGCTGTCATCACTCCAAACCTAATGAAGTGCTTTAAATTTATGAACCGAAACAGCACATCCATTATTATTTTTTTTTTACACCTTGAATAATCACATACTCAACCTGAACATGATTAAAATATGAAATAATGCTCAATAAACTGAATTGACTCTGATGCAATTTTCTAAAATATAATTAAAAAATGTGCTATTTCAAGTGAGTGATGCTGATTTGTGCCTTGTGTTTTGTTCACAGCATTTCATGAAGTATTTGGATAATTATTATACTGATAATGAAAGTCACATGAGAGCACAGTGACCATAACTGACATCTGTCACCACAGCAGCAAGTCTGCAAGTTATAACTTGCAGACTGAGAGGTCAGTTTATTAGTATACTAATAAACTGACCTCTCACTAGGCGCATGATAGTGTGGGGACAGTGGGACTGAGAATTTAGAGCCCCACTGGTACGAGGGACCGTTGTAATGCTGGGATGGAAAGTTTCTTTGTCACGTCCGGTGTGGCAGACGTGTGGAGTAGTAGGGAGGACCCAAGATGCGGCAGCTCTGGTGCAGGTGAGTTTATTTAACAGAAGGAAATACAACCAGCGGTGGCGAGGGTGAACTAGAAACTAAGAAAACCTAAACTGGAAAAACTAACAGAAACTAACCGGAAACAGATATGCAGGGAGGCACAGGGAAATCCATAGGAAGACGGCGAGACTGAGGGAAACAACACAGACGAAGCAGCAACTACAAAGACAGAAGACGCGACTTAAATACACACAGAGAAACACAGGGAGATTACACACAGGTGGTGGACACAGCTGGGAGTAATTAACAAGATGAGACAAGAGGTAAAACCGAACACATACACCTGAGACGCAGACCTTCACAATAAAACGGGAAACAAGAGATCACTACACAAAGACGCAGACCCGACACAGAGACACATGGAACTAAACCCACACAAAACATGAGAACATAAAACCTGCGAACAAAAACCCAAAACCAGAATCACAGTAATATAATATATCACAAATAATCAAAACCCCAGACAACCCCAACACACTCAAACATGCAAAATAAACCAAAACATAAGGAACTCAAAATACTGGGTCCAACGGACCCAGAACCATGACATTCTTTTTGTTTGCATTTTTAAAAATAGTTTCCAAGTAATCACTGTTATGGTTAGAACGGCGTGAATAAATTGGTTGAGTGACTCAACTATAATTTCAAAAAGGTAACAGCTCTCTCATACTCAAAGGAGTTTGCAAAGAAAAGCGTCTGGACTTCTTTAAGTTGCTTGAAGACGTTTCACCTCTCATCTGAGAAGCTTCTTCAGTTCTAAGGTCAAATGGCCGAGAGTCCCAGATTTAAACCCAGTGGGCGTATCCCCCCAATGAGGGACAAAGGACCCCCTGATGATCCTCTAATCACATGCGCCAAGGTGTGAAAGCGGGTGTGGGACCTAATCAGCCAGGGTTTCGGGTGAGCCCATTGTGAAACCTGGCCCCACCTTCTCATGTGAATTCCTGAGGTCAGATGGCCCAGGATGTGAGTGGGCGTTAAGGGGTCTGGGGAGGGAACTCAAAACTGGATTATAGATGGCAGACAGTTGGTGTCGTAAACCACCGCCTCTGTTCAAAGATGGTCGCTCACAGTGGACATAGATGGCCTCTTTCACTCCTCTTTCAAACCATCTGTCCTCTCTGTCCAATATGTGAACATTGACATCCTCAAAAGAGTGACCTTTATCCTTAAGATGCAGATGGACTGCTGAGTCTTGTCCTGTGGAGGTGGCTCTTCTATGTTGTGCCATGCGCTTGTGAAGTGGCTGTTTGGTCTCTCAATGTAGAGGTCCGGGCATTCCTCGCTGCACTGTACAGCATACACCACGTTGTTCAGTCTGTGTTTTGGAGTTTTGTCTTTCGGTGAACCAGTTTGTGTCTGAGTGTGTTGCTGGGTCTGAAGTACACTGGGATGTTGTGCTTGGAGAAAACTCTCCTGAGTTTCTCTGATACACCGGCTACATAGGGGATGACAATGTTGTTGTGTCTGTCTTTCTTATCCTCCCTCGCTGGTGTCTGATCTTCTTTTCTGTGCCTCTTTGCTGACTTTATGAACGCCCAGTTAGGATAACCGCATGTTTTCAGTGCTTCCTTTACATGTGTGTGTTCCTTCTTTTTCCCTTCAGGCTTGGAGGAACATGTTCTGCCCGGTGGTGTAGGGTCCTAATTACTCCAAGTTTGTGTTCCAGAGGGTGATGGGAGTCAAAGAGGAGGTACTGGTCCGTGTGTGTGGGCTTCCGTAAACTTCAATGTTGAGGTTGCCATTCTCTTCAATGTGCACACAGCGCAGTCCAGGAAAGGCAAACAGTTGTCCTTAGTGTCTTCCCTGGTGAACTTGATGTTTTTATCCACAGCATTAATGTGCGCAGTGAAGGATTCCACTTCTTGTGTCTTGATTTTGACCCAGGTGTCGTCTACATATCTGTACCAGTGGCTGGGTGCTCCTCCTTTGAAAGAGCCAAGAGCCTTTCTTTCCACTTCCTCCATGTAAAGGTTGGCTACAATAGGTGACACAGGGGAGCCCATGGCACAGCCATGTTTTTGTCTGTAGAAGCCTTCGTTGTATTTGAAGTATGTTGTGGTAAGGCAGAGGTCTAACAGTGTGCAAATCTGATCGGGTGTGAAGTTGGTCCTGTCTTCCAAGGAGCTGTCTTCTTGTAGTCGTTTTCTGACAGTCTCCACTGCTTCCGTGGTGGGTATGCAAGTGAAGAGAGAGACTACATCAAAGGACACCATGGTTTCATCTGGATCCAGGGTAAGTTTCTGGACCTTGTCGGTGAAGTCGGTGGAGTTCTTGATGTGGTGTGGGGTGTTCCCCACGAGAGGTGCAAGGATGGTAGCAAGGTGTTTCGCAATGTTATAAGTGGCTGAGTTTATGCTACTGACTATGGGTCTGAGTGGGACCCCTTCCTTGTGGATCTTAGGAAGTCCATAAATGCAGGGTATGGCATCCCCTGGATAAAGGCGGTGATATTTGAGGCGGTCAATGGAAGACAGGACCAACTTCACACCCGATCAGTATGCTGTACAGTGCAGCGAGGAATGCCCAGACCTCTACATTGGAGAGACCAAACAGCCACTTCACAAGCGCATGGCACAACATAGAAGAGCCACCTCCACAGGACAAGACTCAGCAGTCCATCTGCATCTTAAGGATAAAGGTCACTCTTTTGAGGATGCCAATGTTCACATATTGGACAGAGAGGACAGATGGTTTGAAAGAGGAGTGAAAGAGGCCATCTATGTCCACTGTGAGCGACCATCTTTGAACAGAGGCGGTGGTTTACGACACCAACTGTCTGCCATCTATAATCCAGCTTTGAGTTCCCTCCCCAGACGCCTTAACGCCCACTCACATCCTGGGCCATCTGACCTCAGGAATTCACATGACAAGGTGGGGCCAGGTTTCACAATGGGCTCACCCGAAACCCTGGCTGATTAGGTCCCACACCCGCTTTCACACCTTGGCGCATGTGATTAGAGGATCACCAGGGGGTCCTTTGTCCCTCATTGGGGGGGATACTCCCACTGGGTTTAAATCTGGGACTCTCGGCCATTTGACCTTAGAACTGAAGAAGCTTCTCGGATGAGAGGTGAAACATCTTCAAGCAACTTAAAGAAGTCCAGACGCTTTTCTTTGCAAACTCCTTTGACTACGATGACCTGGATGACTGAGAACCTTCACAGACATAAGCTCTCTCATACCATCTTCACTCCTTACAAATTAAAGAAAATATTTAGTTGTTGTTTAGTAATGTTTAGTCCATCTTGTAATGGGATTTGCCTTCATATCACAGCAACAAAGCAACATCAGTGTATCAAAGAAGAGAAAAAAAATAAGGAGAAGAGAGAGCAAACTGATCAGCAGCCACTATGATGGCAAAATATTGTAACATAAGCGGAGCTTGGATAGAAGCAAATAGAAATTCTTCCAAGTAATTATTTGCACTGTCAGCAGTTTCAGCTGAAGGACTGACTTTAAGCAGCATTTGGCTTCACTGCACATTGGACCAGCTGTGAGAAAGCCTGTGTACTTCAGCAATTGTGTTTTTTTAATATTAAAAAAACACAATTGCATTTTTTTAAGTTTGTAAGTTGGCTTTTATATCATTATGAATGTGTTAATTTAGTTTTTGTTAAAATGTTCAAATAAAAATAAGAATATTCATCCCAGAAGAAATGATGTCATCACAGCTGCTTCAAAACAGCAAGAACAGAAACTATGCTAAATTAACTATATTACAAAATATATAAAAGAATAGCTCAAATTATAAGTATTTCAGTAAACTATCCAAAACTGAATACAGATATGGTTAAAATTAAGGCCCCTTTCTTACTATATTGACTTTATTTTCTCTGCTGAGGACAATAATAAAACACTGTCAGCAAGTTCACCATCGTAGGCTTCCTGTGTAAACACTCTCAAATGTTTTCATGTATCAAACCACACAGTATATCCGACTGACCATGATCAGAGCATGTTGTGTTTGATGACTTAAAACATTTTATTAAATCTCATTTAATAAAATGTATTTAACATGGTGCTGTTAGGCCATCTAAACCAAAGAACTTTAATGTTAGTGTTAGTTTTCCACTGTTCTTTCCACTGAAAATGAATTGGCAAAAAGGTTGGAGATTTTATCAATGATATCAGGAACAAGAGAGCTTGTCAGTGGGAATTTACAAGGGAATAAACCCATCATAAATGTGATCATAGTTTATTTTTTCAGATTTCTTAAGTTTTAAGTATCTCATTTTTTAACCATTATACTGTAGGACAGAAAAACTAGTGCTAAGGTAAATTTTTATGCTTTTTTGTTAAAAAGAAATAAAAGTCAAAAGATTTAAGAGAGATTAAGATCAGAAAAGGGTCCCACAGCTGCCGCATATGTTTAGGCTCCAGAGAGCAGTGCTACGCCCCTGCTAACAGCTTCACATTTAAGTCTTAGGGACTCCAGCTTTGCTTTGACGAGGTCAAACATTATTCAGTGAAACCCAGTTTGTTCATCACATGCACCAGCAGACATACCAGCACTTTAAATAATTCTGAATCAGTTTTTTTGTATCTTCAATAAAACTTTGGAAATAATATGATTTTTTATTGAAATTAACTGAGTGTCTTTTACATGTCTTCTGTTTGGTCTCCATGAGATTGTGTTTATATGTAGTACATTGTTATTATTTATTATAATTATTGGCTTACGTTCTTTTTATTTATAAAAATACAAATATCCATTCATTTATTATATATATTTATTATACATTTTACGGGTGTTTCTACAGCAAATTCTTCTGTTTGAACCCAACATTAAATTTTCATGTGAAGTAGCAGACTGAGTCTGAATCGATTGCTGTTTCTAGTTTTGTGACCACACTGTGTAATAAAGTAATCTGCCTCGCTGTGAACATTTTGCTTTCATGAATGTCCACATGAAACTGTGGAGGCACAGGTGGAGACTACATTCAGCAACCATTCAGAACATGTTTAGAAGTTATACAGCGACCCACCGTCACTTCTAATGGCACAGAGGTGTAGAAGTCTGGATCTCTGTCCGTGTCCTTGCTGTAATCAGGGCTGATGTCAAACACCATCAGCTCGGTGGTGTCTACGCCATCCACACTGAACACGCCGCTCCAAAGCACTGGCTGCTGCCCCGGGATGACCGAGGAGGCCACGAGTCTGCTGCTTTCACCGTCAGAGACACTGAGAGTCGCGCCCCGCAGAGACTTGAGTGTATCAGTTTTGCTGTTTTTGCCTTCGAGCCAAAGGAGACGGACTCCGTTTGTCTGAGCTGAGAGCACGTTGGAGAACAGATAGATGGTTGAACTGATCTGAAACCCGTCAACAAACTCCACATCACCTTTACTTTTGATCCCAGGTGTGCCTGAAGCTCCATCAGTTAGAGCAAATATACCTCCACCCTGTTTGTCATCTGTATCCTGAAGGTTGATAGTCTGATGATTAATACCGCACTTGTTTTCAGACTGGCTTTCGTTTTGTTGGATCGCGGTGAGAATGTAAGTGCCAGTCTGAGTTTTCTTCACATCCACCAGAAAGCTGACAGACCTACTGCTGCTCTTCAAAGGTCCCACCGGGATGTGTTCTCTGTACAGAAGCTTGGAGATGTTCTTTAGGTCCAGAACCTCGCAGTGACCGCAGTCATCGTCAGTCACACCGCAGCTGATCAGAGAGTCATTCTTTGTGAAAGGCAACAACACGTTGATGCTGAAAGTTGCGTTCCTCCCAACTGTATCAGAAACCCGGTAAAACTGCACATCATCCTGCTGGTTTCCGGTCTTTAAGATTCCTCTCTGAGTCAGACTGTGGATCAGAGTCAGATCGTGGCTCAGCTGGTACAGCCTCTCCTCTGTGGCGATGTAAACCGTGTTGGAGGTCATGGCGAATTGGCGGATGTTTCCATCAAAGGTAAAGCCTCCATCCTCTTCCAGGCACAGACTTCGTTCTCCCCAGAGAACAGAAAGCAGAGCGAGTAGCAGGATCATCTTGTAGCAGCAGTGATACTTGTGTTTGGGACACCGTCATACACTGAAGGTCTGCATGGCACTCTGCTCTGTGACACAGTGCCTCTAGACTCGTGCGTAAAAGCGCAGTGCGCCTCTGCTGAAAAGAGAAGTGCTGAAAGTGGGAGGTAGCAAGCCCAGCTAATAGAAAAATCAGATTTTAGGATCTATCATTATTATTTTCTCTCACCTATTTTCTTTACTTTCTGCCATGTTCTCAGATTCTGTACACTTTGGTGTGACTGCAGAACCTGAACAAAATCAAAACAGTGACAGCACTCAGCTACTGGGAAAGCGTTTGGTGAACCTTCAGTAAGTTGTTTCTGAAGGAAGACAATGTTCGTCCAGGTGCACACTGAGGTTTATTAATCTGAAACATACTAGAATACTAGTTCTGTGTTACTGTTGACTTCCATTACCATGACTGGCCTCCGTTACTTTGTAAGCGATTACTTTGTCAGTCACTCATTTGTCTGAGCAGCCACTGCCACCTACTGGACAAACTCAATATCGCCTTAGAGCCAGATCAGGTGAGCGCAAACGAGCTTTTTCGCTCTGTACTGTGATGTCAAAGGATACACACTGTATGATTTTAAGAAAGACAGAATATTTTCATTCGATGTGTTTTTATGTAATGATCGTTACATCAGTCGCGCTGAGGACAGGCCCACTGATCCCTGCAGCCGTATGAAAGTATTTGGTTGTGTTGCTTATGCTCATGTTCCAGACACAGAGAGAAAGAAGCTGGACAAAAAGGCAGTGAAAGTTCGTTTCCTGGGATATGCAACCAATGCAAAAGGCTACCGACTGTGGGATGAGGAAAAAAGAAAAATACTGATTCGACGAGATGTGGTCTTCAATGAAACAGATTTTCAATGCGAACAAAGTGAAGATGATCTCTGTTTGGGGAATGAGGTGACACTACACATGAGTGAAAGACAAACAAGTACTGAGGAGACTGTCGCCAGTGAGGCTGCAAAAGGAGCTCAGCGGATCAGAAGACCTCCAAAGAGATATGGATTTGAGGAGTTTGCTGATGTAGTTACAGTTGACCATTATGCAAACATCTGTTGTGTCACAGAACCAAATACACTGGAAGAGGCTATGTCAAGTCCAAATGCAAAGGAGTGGAAAGAAGCAGCTGATTTGGAACATGAGTCACTGCTGGAAAATTGCACATGGGATTTAGTGGATCTACCAAAGGATCGCAAAGCAGTTGGATCAAAATGGGTCTTTAAAGTTAAGCATCACAGTGATGGACAAGTGGAAAGGTACAAGTGCAGACTTGTTGCCAAAGGCTATTCACAGATTTATGGTGCAGACTATGATGAAACATTCTCTCCAGTTGTACGATTTGGTTCAATTCGTACATTGTTATCATTTGCTGTGCAAAACAACCTGAATGTGCATCAAATGGATGTTGTGACTGCATTCTTGAATGGACACCTGGAAGAGGAAATCTACATGGAGCAGCCAGAGGGTTACATCAAACCTGGGCAGGAACATCTAGTGTGCAAACTAAACAAGTCAATATATGGACTGAAGCAGTCTCCACATTGCTGGAGCAAAGCTTTTACAGAGTTCATGAAAAGCATTGGTTTTACACAGAGTACTTCAGATCAGTGTGTGTTTGTTAGAACAGGTCAGGAGTTGGAAATATTGGCTGTGTATGTTGATGATCCGATTTTGATTACAGAATCAACAGAGAGTATGAAGAACTTAAAGGACACTCTGAAGAAACACTACAAAATGAAGGACATGGGTGAGCTATCCTACATTCTGGGCATCTTAGTGGTCCAAGACAAGGCCAAAAACCATGTTGTGCTTCATCAGAGACAGTATGGAATGGACAGTGCCAATCCAGTAGCAACTCCAGCTGACACAAATGTCAAATTAAGAAAGAGTGATGATGTCAGTCAACCTGTAAAGAGATATTACTGCCCTCTGTTGGTGTGTCTGTGCATTACAGCAATAAAAAGGTGTTCGTTAAAAACATAACACAGGTACTCCAGTCGGCTCTGTGCAGCAGACAGACTCACAGTGCTGTTTGTGGGATCAAGAAAGAAACACTTCTCTACCAGACTGAAACTGTGAGAAGAACAATGGACTAGTCCCCCTCTGACTGTACAAATATAGACGTGTTTTTTAATTGTTAGTTTCTCACGATTCACTATGTGGATATGGTTCAGCAAGGTAAAGAAACACGACTCAATAACATGCTGCCTGATCCATAAGATAATAATTTGGTGTGTATTAATGATGAAAGGGGGAAAAAATATAATAGTTCCCAGAACACAGAGTGTTACTGATATAACGTGCTTGTCAGCAACACAGAGTGTTACTGATATAACGTGCTTGTCAGCTGTGACAGCAGGTGTTAGTAAACGATATAAATGCAACTGATGATGAAGAAAAGGCTGAACTTAAAGTAAAGATACAGTCTGATCATTTATCTGTAACAGCTAAACAGTGCAGAGACGATGGCCGTGCTAAAAACACAAGTGTGGAAAGAAAATCAGTGTCAGGAGGAGACCTTGACTTACCTTTGACTTTATTTCATTTAAACACACAGTCAGAAATGTTTTAAGGTTATTTAAAAAAGGATATTGTACTCATAAATATACTATTTGTTTGTAATATTGATTAGTGTGTAATTAATTCTTCCAGTAAATTGATGCGTTCTCATAAACGTGTTGAATGAATCCAGTGTGCATTTTAAAGACAACAGTAAACTAGTTAAAAACCCATCGTATTGTTGGGGAAGACCATGGAGAGAATGAAAACAGATGAAGCTGATTTTTAGATACTAACAGTCTCTTCTCTGTGGATCAGAGTGGGTTTCATAAAGAAAGAGGGACGATGGATAGTTTATTATGTTTGGAATCAGAAATCAGGAAAGCTCAAACAAATAAGGATATGATGATAGCTGTCTTCTTTAATACAGCCATACAACATGTTATGGACCAGTGGCGGTCCTAGCTTGTTTGGCGCCCTGGGCTGAACACTCCTCTGGCGCCCCCATAAAACTGTTGTCGTAACCATACTGAATTTCACCAGAGAAACACACACACACACACACACACACACGTATGAAGAGAGAGAGAGAGAGTATGCATAGTATGCAAATGGCTACCAAACAGCCATCATAATACGTCATACAATGAGAACAGGACAAATCAACAACTGACAATGACTAATTAATATTAAAATCTGTAACATAATGTATTGTTTGGAGTTTAGTCTGTTACTATTTTTACCATTTCTTCTTGGAGCAACTGTAATCCACATTATTTCCTTAGGGATTAATATTAAAGTATTCTGATTCTGATTGTTTCAGGATACATGACCTGCCATTATCCAATGACACATCTGCTTACCTGTATCTTTTGCTCGTTTTACATTGTTATTGGTCCCTTTACCCCTACTCCTAAAGTGTATATTTATTTTCTTACTCTTCTTATATATATTGTTTGTTTACCTGCACTGCTGTAACTGGAACCTTGTCCTCTCGTGTCTCTATATACTGGACTGTATGTAGCAGAGATGACAATAAAGTTTACTTTGACTTAAGCAGCAAGCAGGCGCACCGAGGGCTCTCGCGCTCACTTTTCGAGTACAGAATTTCGAAAAAACATCGGTGCAAATTATAAGTCTGTATCATAATGTCTGGTGTTTTCGTGTTTGTTGGTTTGTTTTATTTTCTTTTATTTTGCGAGCTCCAGCCAGCCAGAGAATCCCCATGCCCGCCCTCTCCTCCCTGTGCCACAAGCAGCAGGCGCACCTCGCAAACGGAGGGCACCTGAAGAGGAATGGAGGAGGACAGCACTACTGTGGTAGAGGAGCGGTGTGTGTGCAGACATGGCTGCTGTTGGTGAAGCGGACTGAACTTAGAGGAGAGACACAAACTAAAGTATCGATCCCATCACGTCAGTGTGGACCTGATATCAACGTCTGTATCGCTTCTATCGATGCTTGTATCAATCCACCCAGCCTGAGTTGAAGCAGCAATGAGTTCAGTTCAGTATCTGAGAGAGTTCATCAAGGAGAGACTAACTGCTGTTGGTGAAGAAATCTTCTCAGAGGTTCAAAAAACCATCGTATGAGGAGGAGATCTACCGTCAGCACAGACTGCTGGATATCAGCCGGAAACCCGACAGAAACTCACACATCATAGGTACGGACATGTTTTTAACTCTGTGCTGTTCAAGCTCAGATTCTTCAGTGTGACTGACTTTACTAGAAGATGTTAAACTGGGTATTTATCAGTGCTGTGGGTCAGTGTCCAGTGATGGACTATGTTGGACTGGTGCAGGTCCATGGTCACTGATAGGTTAGGTTTTAAAACAGTTTAATTGATTTATTTATTAAACTGTTTTTTCTCTAACAGATTCCAGTGTTGAGTACATCAGGCGTCAGTGTTTTAGATCCTCTGTAAACACTGAGACTGTGCAGTAAAGATCTAGTTAGATGTCAGCAGAAAACACATTTAACAAGTTGTTAACAGACTTCTCTGAAGTTGAAGTGAAGCTTCATTTAAAGGATTTCACACACTGATGTTTTCATGGTGGTCACCCTGCAGTTTAGTTTGGTGGACTTTGTGTCTTTGCTCACAGTGAGGAGCTTCAATGCTAACATGTTAGTGTGTAGCTGTGAGTGTGCACAACTATTTCCCTGAGCTGTTGTGTGTGTGTGTGTGGCTTATAATGGGTCAAATAACAGGATGATGACCATTTATTTAGTTTTGATTCATGCTTTTAAAAAATAGTTTTTGTATCAACACGTTAGTGATTATTGTTCTTGTATTTCTTTGTTCCTCAAGACCTCCCACAACAACATGACTGTAAGGAAGAGGAGGGTCTGGATGAGCAGCAGGTCTGTAACCAGGAGAGGAACTCCAGTCTGGACCAGGAGGACCCAGAGCCTCCACAGATTAAAGAGGAACAGGAGGAGCTCTGCAGCAGTCAGGAGGGAGAGCAGCTTGGACTGAAGGAGGAGACTGAAGGCATTATCGTCTGGACTGATGAAGAGCAGCTCAGATTGATGGAGACCATCTGGAAACCTGTGATAAAGTTACACAGAATAGGTATGTAAGACTGTGATGTTTTACTAACAGTAAATGTGACTCATGGGTGTCAAAGTGGACCAGTGGTTAGCACTGTTGGCTCACAGCAACAAGGTCTTGAGTTTGACTCCACCATGTGTCCGGGCCTTTCTGTGTGGAGTTTGCATGTTCTCCCCTTGTTCACTCACCAGAGACATGCAGACAGCTGGGTTAGGTTAGTTCATTGCATTTATTTTCAGAGGCACAGGAAGAATTGAAGTTTTCATTTACATAAACACATTTCCACCATTAATTCATACGAAAAGGTGAAAATTAGTGTATAAAAATTCAGCAGAATGAAAGACGTGAAACATCTGAGTTTCAAATTTCCACCCACTGCTCAGACAAAATCTACACAGAGACACAAAGCCAGCAACACAAGTTTCATTTTCTTCTGTTACCAGTTTAAGTTAAAGAAAGTGGTGAGATTAGAACAGTTTACAGGTGTGGGTAAGTATGAATAAATATTTTTATTCTGTTTTGGAAAATATGAATTCAGAGTTTCTAAAATGAAATTTATCAGACAAGAAGAGAGTTTTCATGGTATTTCAAGCACAGCAAAACATTTAAGAGAGCTCTCCCCCAGCATGCCTTCTTATTACTGTAGCCATTCCAGACATCCACATTCATTTAACTAAAACCAACAACATCTATGTATTTCATACATCACAGACATTCACATATGAAGCTGAACCTTGAACTTTGCTAATACGAGTGTCAGAACTAAACATCTGCATCAGTGCCCGAATAATTTGTCATGTTTTTACACTTTAAATTTCAGTGGTATATGTGAGCAACATGCTCAATATGTAGAGACCTGCTAATAGTTCAGGCCACTAAATATTTTCTCAAATGTTTGTTTTGCCATCATTTTTTCCCCTTTGTGCCTTCAGATGTCCAACAGCAGCATGCTTTTGAGGAAGAGGAGGTTTTTACCAACCAGGAGGTCTGTAACCAGGAGAGAAACTCCAGTCTGGACCAGGAGGACCCGGAGCCTCCACAGATTAAAGAGGAACAGGAGGAACTCCGCAGCAATCAGGAGGGAGTAGAGCTGGACGATATAAGATTTTTTCATATCACGGTATGTTTTTTTCATTTCAGGCGATAACGATATATATCACGATATAAGCCAAATAACTATATTTGTAAGATTTAAATGTGCCGTTGCTCACAAGTAAAATGTGAAATAATCAGCAGCTTGTTTTGATTTAAATATTTATTTCCCATAATAAGTTCAACAGGGTAGATGTACTTAAGGAACATGAGACTTTTTCAGATAAATAAAGGCAAATATTGCAAACTACAAAAAAGGCAGCCGCTAAAGCATTTAAGTTTCAAAATAGAACAAACAAAACAGACCACTAAATTGTCAATTCCACTTAGAAACAAAATATTAATTCTAAAAATAAATCTTAGTTTGTTTTACAGAAGAACAGACAAAATTGACTAACTTTTGTCAATATCAAATAAATTGAGAACTAAAAGGAAATTCTCAATCTCTCCTTGTTGTATAGCTTAGCTGTTCAAACAGTTTTAACAGTGACTTTAGTCTGACAAAAGCCGAATGACGAATTAGCGCTTTCAGTCAGAGATTGAGCATGCAACGGTTTATTGTATTTCCAGACTTGCTTCGGCACAATTTACAGTGCGCGCTACTCTGTTTTTTGTCAGACTTGAAATAGCCGAAATAACTTCACACTACGGAACTTCTATGGCCCTTCCGTTCGACAATCTCTCCGGCACTGGAACCATCATCTGTTTTCTCTTCGGTCACGCTCTCGGTTGATTTTTCTCTAGTCGGCACACTCATTTCCTCCATTACCTGGGCGGCACGGCGGCTGGCTGCTTCCTAAACAAATACACATGTGCGCCTTGGCGCTTGTGCTGTACGTAACAAGTCACGTGACGTGACGCTGCGGCTGTGATTGGTTCGGCTCTGTGCTACTTAATTTGGATTGCCTATTCTTCCTTTTTTTTTTAAGAGGACAAGAGAGATGAGGCCTATTGCAATAGTTTAATTTTTCTATCGAGAAAAAGTTATTTCGCAATACATATCGTTATCGTTCTATCGCCCAGCTCTAGGAGGGAGAGCAGCTTGGACTGAAGCAGGAGACTGATACTTTCATGGAGACTCCTGCTTACGGGGAAAGTGCCCGCAGTGAACCAGAACCAAACAGCGAGCAGCTGCTTTCTGACAGCTCTCCTGAAGCAGAGAGCCGAGATCATGAAGAAAATCAGCATGTGGACTCAGGATCTATTACAAATGCAGAGCTGAAGAAAAGATGTCACAGAAAGAGAAGTCACAGTCAAAGAGTAGACAACACTCCTGTGTCAGTGAGTCAAAGTAGAACGGACACAAAGAATAAGTCTGTACAATGTGACGTGTGTGGAAAAACTTTAAAGAATAAATACAAAATGATTAGACATCTAAGAATTCACACAGGTGAGAAGCCGTATTCCTGTAGCACCTGTGGAAAAAGATTTGCTGTCTCATCAACGTTCAAAAAACACAAGAGAATTCACACAGGTGAGAAGCCGTATTCCTGTAGCACCTGTGGGAAAAGATTTGTTACCTCATCAGCATTCAAAACACACACGAGAATTCACACAGGTGAGAAGCCGTATTCCTGTAGCACCTGTGGAAAAAGATTTGTTACCTCATCATCGTTCAAAACACACACGAGAACTCACACAGGTGAGAAACTATTCTTGTAGCATCTGTGAGAAAAGACTTGTCCAGACGATACAATTAAAGAATCACATGAGAATTCATACTAGTTAAAATGTTCATACTTATAAAATGTGGGAAAACTGTGAGTCATGGCTGAACATCTGAGTGAAAAGATAATACATATTAAAGTCAGTATTTTAGACCCAGAACAGTAAAGAAATCTCAGCATTGTTTGTTCTGTTTATTACGTTATTCTGTTAATTGTAACAGGGAAACTCTTATCTTACATTTCACCAAGGTTAAAGTTCAGTGTGCTCCTGTTCTGCTGGTTCATTGTTTAATTTCATGGATTTAAGTGTTGTTCATGTGTCTTTAAGGTTTATTAAGATTTTCAGATGTTTTTTCCTTACAAAGATGTAATCTCAAATGTGTAAAAGCAGCGTAACAGAGTGTTCTGCCTTATTTAACACAGGTTTTTCATTGTTTCTGACAGTGGTGTTCCATCAGGACAAGCTTGCCCTGTCAAATTTCAAAAATAGTGATGAATTAAAATGTATCAAAGTAAAGTGATATCACTCCTTTCATTTAAGACAGTGCTTTCATAAAACTACTCACCTTCATTTAATATTTAATCTATTTATATTACCGCCGTCTTGTGGCTGCAGTTGGTTTTTGTCACTGAAAGCTGTTCTTCTTTCATGTGTAGTCATCTAGGTCTATGTGTATGTCTCCTGGGTAAGCTGGGTAAGCTGTGAGGCCAACAGCTTGTTTCTGGTGTTTTGTGCGAGTTAATTGCCCCTGTGAAATAAATGTATTGGCTCAAATGATGTTTTTTTTTTCTTGTGTGCAATTTATGACATAAAAGTAAGTTTGCAGTGTAACAGGTGGGATGCTACATAATGATTTGAAAAATTATACCACTACTTGTCACTGTCAGCTAACAATAAATCTCTTTTGGCAAAATAGATCTTTACCTGTAGTTGTATTAATATTTTATAATTCCTTAGCCGGGAAGGAGTGAAGAAAGCTGAAGATTTCCATCTATAGTGCAGACAGACAGGACAACCTGTATCTTTTAATCTAATCAAATTTACCTTGTTAAATTGTGGAGGAAGGTGTTTGTGCTTGTTTTGGGGGGTGGGGGTGGCAATTGTTTCTGTTTGCCTTTTTGTAAGTCACCACATGTTTCTGATGTTGTTTTATATAAATGTAAAAACTGATATTTTGCCTCTTTGGATAAAAATATTCCAGGACATTATAGAGGGTAAAACTTGGAGTGACTTGCCTGAGAGCAAGTAGTGGGAGGGCTTCTAGGAAGCCTGGAATATAAAGTTAGTGTTATTTTAAAATTTCTTCTTATGAGTTTCAGTAAAAGGAGTAGATGTTACAGTCTCTTATAATGCATTGCTTTAAATGGAGAGAATCTTGAGGGATGGCTGTTATGAGGAAAGGCAGCCCAGAAACTTTACCAGCAACACACATCGTTGTGTGCCTCAACTTTCGGTCTTTTACCCAAGCTAATCTGTCATTTTTTCTTCCTTGGTTAGGTTTAGGGATTAGAGATCTGATCAAAATTATCATATTAAAATTTGGGACACGTCGTCAGTAGTGGAGCCTGGATTCATCGGATGTTTCGGGCATTCTCACTAGACACCTTTATCCAAGGAGGCCCTGCCAGGGTTGATCAGGCCCCGGAGTGTGCCACTGCTTTATGTTAGGTTGTTATTTCTCTTCTTCTTTCTTCTGCTTAGTTTTCTGTACTTCTATCTATTCACTTCAACTGAGAAATAATAATTACCTCTTTAGCATTTATGGAGCCTCACTTCTTCAAAGGGATAGAACAGGTGATAAAGAGATTTTACATTAGTAATTCCTTTTGTGCATAATTTTATATTATTGTTAATAATATATGAATTAAAGCAACAAAAGGAAAAAGCTGAAAATTTAAATAGTTAAAAGTTGAAATGTAAAAATATTGGTTTTTGTATTATATGATTTATTACATTTTCTGTGGAGTGAATAAATAAAAGTATATTTACAGTGGCCCCTAGAGACAAAGCACGTACAACCTCCAAAACACGTAAAAACCCCAAAACGTGTAAAAACTATAATTTTATATTGTTGTTAATAATTTAATTAAAGCAACAAAACAACCTGAGGAGCCAGTTGGGAGCCGAAAGAGCCGGCTCTCTTTAGTGAGCCGAGCCGAAAGAGTCGGTTCTCTAAAAAGAGTCGGAAATCAAATTACTAGTAAGTATCAATCATTACTTTGTTATGTTTTTTAGTATATTTACCCACTAGTTTGCTTAGAAGATTAAATGGCGAACATGTCCAGGCTTCTAGGGGATTCTCTGTCTCTTTTAGATATGCATGGATCCATTCATGTATAACTCTACTATGGCATGACCAGTTATACAACAAAATGTTAGGAAAGGCAAGACCCCCTTTGTGTTTGGGCAGCTGTAACGTTTTCATACTTAACCCTTGTGCTCCCCTTCGGGGCAGCCCCAGACCCCAGGGGTCCCAGAGTACCTCACCCTCAGTAGAGACAGGTGAATGAAAATGAAAAAAACAGAACGATCATTTGGGGTCGAAGAGTGCCCCAGAGCGTTTCTAATGGGTTCATCAGGGGATCGGGAAAGAAAACGTAGCACTTGGGGGCCACGCACAGAAGCTGCTGCGACAGCGTGGGGGTCATTGATACCCCAGTACATGAAAATGAAGCATAATCACAATCATGATAATAATGATAATATTAATAATAAGAATAATAAGGAGAAGAAGAAGAAGAAGAATACAACACACAGACGCTTCTGAGTTATTTTATTTTATTTGAAATTACACTCACGATACAACTGAGGCAATCTGGAAGGCAAAATAAAAGTCAACAACGGGGTCGAATCAGCCGTTTCAAGACAAACAAATCTCAGTAGATATGTCAAGAACACGTTTACATGAAAAAAAAAGGTTTACATGAAAAAATATCAACAAACTGTGCGTGTTTCAGGCGCTCGGTGCTGTACAGCACCTCCTGTGGACGAACGTCATAGAGCCTGCCCGAAACTAGGAGAAAAATTGAAACGGGAGTGGCAGCCACAGAGGGAAATGATGACCTATCCAGTAAGTATCATTTAGGGACATGTGCAATAGGGGGGTGCGTTTTTAACCCCTCCCGGGGCTGTATTTTGATTACAATATCAACAAACTGTCCGTGTTTCAGGTGCTGTACAGCGCCTCCGGTGGCTGTGAATACATGATAAAAATATCACCGTAGGATGCGTGCATTGAAAGAATCAGCCTTTTGTGACAAACGAATCTCAGTAATCTCCTTTGTAACACTCTGTGACCAGCCGCAGCTGGCCGATTTTCACCACATCCTCTCCCACCAGTTTGTCGCCCTCTGCCTCTTTTCTGAGACAGCTGTCGGTGACAGACTCGGGCGAAACGTCCTCTTTGAAAGCGCTCGCATCCCCAGGATGGTGTTTCCGGACGCACTCTTTCCCGATCCTGTTTTACCGACCAGAAGGAGTCTCAGTTCTTCACGGGTCGCAGAGCCTCCGGGGTTGGGGAAATGATGGTAACATTTGAATCATTCTAGAAAAAAATAAAAAATAAAACACTACGTTCCACTAGGCTATTCTTTTGTTATTTTTGTATCGATGTTGACAGCAAGCAGTTTGTCCACATAAAGCGAGTACCACAAGCAGCACACAACCCTGGGATTGCACTTTACCTTCGTATCGATGTTGACAGCGAGCAGTTTGCCCACATGACGCGAGTAGCACAAGCAGCACACATCCCTGGATCCGGCCTTTGGTCGCCAACATTTTCAGTAAGCTAAGAAAAGGAGAAAGAAAAAAGAGGTGAAATTAAGGCACATTCAAGGAAAGTCTTTCAGATCAGATTAGCAAGTTAAACCAAACTGAAAATACACGTTGAATAAACCATCCAATCCAATCCAATCCAGTTTTATTTATAAAGCACTTTAAAATACCCAGCACAGGAACAAAGTGCTGTACAGAAAATACATTAAAACAATAGAATAACAGAAAACAGCAAAGATAAATAAATAAAACACATAATACATAAAATTAAAACAGCCCTATATAAAAATAAAAACAAGATAAAACAGCATTGAATCACCTAAAAACAACTAAAATAAAAATAAAAATAAAAACCAACATCTCACATGGTGTCAAAGGCCAGGGTAAAGAGGTGGGTTTTCAAGAGTGACTTAAAAACAGATAAAGAACTGGCCTGTCTAATCTCTAAAGGAAGCTTGTTCCACAGTTTTGGAGCTGCTACAGCAAAAGCACGATCTCCTCTAAGTTTACGCCCAGTCCTGGGTACATTCAGGAGCAGCTGATCAGCTGACCTGAGAGAGCGGGTGGGTGTATAAGGCTGTAGCAGCTCAGAGAGATAAGCTAAACCATGGCCCCAAACTGGTTGGTTGTCCCATGTGTTTCCCCGTAGCTGCTCCGGGCGCACACACAATGAGCCCTGGTTTCGCGACGCAGGCGCAGCAACAACCTCCTTCTCCTCCTCACTGCCTCCTGTGTGTGTGTGTGTGTCTGTGTGTGGGAGGTACTGGGTTCCTCACAGACGGTGGTGTTCCCCAAAGCTAAGGGCTCGCCAGCGGGGCCCGTGAGAGCGAGGGTCCAAGGTCCAAATGGAGGGCTGTGTTCGTGAAACCCGCCCTCCGCAGAGCTAAGCGTATGCTAGCGAGGCGCTTGAGAACGATGTAGAGGGAGCAAGGATGAGGAGGAGGCAAGGAGTGTCTGAAGTCCAACTGGAGGGCGGTGTTCACATAATAGGCAGGCCAAGCAGCTGCTCTTTCACTAGCGAGGCACATGAGAACGAAGGAGAGGGAGTGAGAAGGACGAGGAGCAACGGAGAGCCCGAGGTCCAACTAGAGGGCGGTGTTCGTGAAACCCGCCCTCCGCGGACCTAAGCATACGCTAGCGAGGAGCATAAACGGAGGGCCGTGTTCGCGTAATAGGCAGGCCAAACGGCTGCTCTTTCACTAGCGAGGCACTTGGGAATGATAGAGAGGGAGCAAGGAGGACGAGGAGGCACGTAGAGCCCGAGGTCCAACTGGAGGGCGGTGTTCGCGTAATAGGCAGGCCACACAGCTGCTCTTTCACTAGCGAGCCGAATGAGAACGAAGGAGAGGGAGCGAGAAGGACGAGGAGCAACGGAGAGCCCGAGGGCCTCACAGAAGGGGGTGTTCGCGAAACCAGCCCTCCACAGACCAAAGCCTACGCTTGCGAGGAACATAAACCTGCTGCGCTTTCACTAGCGAGGCTGTTGAGAACAATGTAGAGGGAGCAAGGATGAGGAGGACGCAAGGAGTGTCTGAAGTCCAAACGGAGGGCGGTGTTCACGTAATAGGCAGGCCAAGCAGCTGCTCTTTCAATAGCGAGGCGCAGGAGAAAGACTGAGAAGGAGCAAGGAGGACGAGGAGCAACGGAGACCTTGATGTCCTCACCAACGGCGGTTTTCGCGAAGCCCACCCTCTGCAAATCTAAGCGTACTCTAGCGAGGAGCATGACAAGGATGTAGAGGGAGCAAGGATGACGAGGAGCAACGGAGAACCCGAGGTCCTCACCGAAGGGGGTGTTCACGAAACCCGCCCTCCGCAGACCTAAGCGTACGCTAGCGAGGAGCATGAGAACAATGTAGAGGGAGCAAGGATGACGAGGAGGCAAGGAGTCTCTGAAGTCCAAACGGAGGGGGGTGTTCTCGTAATAGGCAGGCCAAGCAGCTGCTCTTTCACTAGCGAGGCGCAGGTGAACGATGGAGAAGGAGCAAGGAAGACAGGGAGCAACGGAGAGCCCGAGGTCCTCACTTAGGCCCATTTACGCGTAACCCGGGCCCATCCGCCTAAGCGCTCACCTGCGAGGAGCAGGAGAACAGAGCAGAAGGAGGAAGGAGGACAGGGAGGCAGGGAGAGTCCGAAGTCCTCACTGAGGCCGGTTTACGCGAACACTGCCGAGAAGGAGACATTGATGATGATGATGATGATAATGATGATGTGAAGTTGATAGTTGTTTCCTCCAGCGGATCCTCCAGTGGTTGCCATCGTAACTTACGAATGTGCGTTGGGGTTGCGAAATACCCCATCGCGATTACAAAGGGGTCACAGTGTACCCACGAAGCAGAGAGCACCCCCGGTCCTCATGAAGGCCGGTTTACATGTAACCTGGGGCCCATCTGCCTAAGCGCTCACTTGCAAGGAGCAGGAGAACGGAGCAGAAGGAGGAAGGAGGACTGGGAGGCAGGGAGAGTCTGAGGTCCTTACTTAGGCCGGTTTACACGAACACTGCCGAGAAGAACACATTGATGATGATGATGATGTGAAGTTGAGAGTTGTTTGCTCTGGCGGTTCGGGGTCCCTCCAGACCCCAGTGTTTGCCATCGTAACTTACAAATGTGCATTGGCGTTGCGAAATACCCCATCGTTGGTACACTTTGACCCCTTATTAATCGCGGAGCAGAGAGCACCCCCGGTCCTCGCGAAGGCCGGTTTACGCGTAACTCGGGGCCCATCCGGCTAGGCGCTCACCTGCGAGGCGCAAGAGAATGGAGCAGAAGGAGGAAAGAGGACAGGGCATCAGAGAGAGTCCGAGGTCCTCACTTAGAACGGTTTACGCGTAACCCGGGGCCCAAGCGGTTAAGCGGTAGCCTGCGAGGAGCAGGAGAAAGGAACAGAAGGAGGTAGGAGGACTAGAAGACAGGGGCAGTCCGTGGTCCTCACGGAGGCCTGTTTTCGCGTAACCTGGGGCCCATCTGGCTAAGCGCTTGCCTGCGAGGAGCAGGAGAACGGAGCAGAAGGAGGAAGGAGGACGCTGAGGCAGGGAGAGTTGTGGTCCTCACTGAGGCCCGTTTACGCGAACACTCCCGAAAAGGAGACGATGATGATGATGATGATGATGTGAAGTTGAGAGTTGTTTCCTCCAGCGGTTCGGGGTCCCTCCAGACCCCAGTGTTTGCCATCGTAAGTTACAAATGTGCATTGGGGATGCGAAATACCCTATCGTGGGTACACTTTGACCCCTTAGTAATCGCGGAGTAGAGAGCACCCCCGGTCCTCACTTAGGCCCGTTTACGCGAACACTGCTGAGAGGGAGACGACGATGATGATGATAATGATGATGATGATGTGAAATTGAGAGTTGTTTCCTCCGACGTTTCGGGGTCCCTCCAGACCCCAGTGTTTGCCATCGTAACTTACGAATGTGCATTGGGGTTGAGAAATACCCCATCGCGATTACTAAGGGGTCACTGTGTACCCACGGAGTAGAGAGCACCCCCAGTCCTCGCGAAGGCCGGTTAACGCGTAACCCGGGACCCAGCAGCTAAGCGCTTGCCTGCGAGGAGCAGGAGAACGGAACAGAAGGAGGTAGGAGGACTAGGAGGCAGGGAGAATTTGAGTTCCCCGCTTAGGCCGGTTTACGTGTAACCCGGGGCCCATCCAGCTAAGTGCTCGCAGGAGCAGGAGAACAGAGCAGAAGGAGGTAGGAGGACAAGGATGCAGGGGGAGTCCGAGGTCCTCATGGAGGCCAGTTCTGCGAACACTGCCCTCTGCAAAGCTAAGCGTCTGAAAGCGAGGCGGAGGAGAACCGAGGAGAAGGAGAAAGGAGGATGCTGAGGCAGGGAGAGTCCAAGGTCCTCACTTAGGCCGGTTTACGCGTAACCTGGGGCCCATCCGGCTAAGCGCTCTCCTGCGAGTAGAAGGAGAACGGAGCAGAAAGAGGAAGGAGGACTAGGAGGCAGGGAGAGTCCGAGGTCCTCACTTAGGCCGGTTTACGTGAAGACTACCCTCTGTAAAGCTGAGCGTTTGCAAGTGTAGGGTAGAAGGACCGAGGAGAAGGAGGAAGGAGACGATGATGATGATGATGATGTGAAGTTGAGAAATGTTTGCTCCGGTGGTTCGGGTTCCCTCCAGACCCCAGTATTTGCCATCATAACTTACGAATGTGGGTTGGGGTGGCGAAATACGCCATCATGATCACTAAGGGGTCATAGAGTACCCACGGAGTACGGAGCGCCCGCGGTCCCCACATAGGCCGGTTTATGCGTAACCCGGGGCCCATCCGGCTAAGCGCTCGCCTGCGGAGAGCAGGAGAATGGGGGAGAAGGAGGAAGGAGGTCGAGGAGGAACGGAGAGTCCGAGGTCCTCACTGAGGCCGGTTTACACGAACACTCTCGAGAAGGAGACGATGATGATGATGATGATGATGTGAAGTTGAGAGTTGTTGCCATGGCGCTTGGGGGTCCCTCCAGACCCCAAGGTTTGCCATCGTAACTTACGCGATCGATGGTGGGTTACAGCCGATTAGGTGCCTTTGTCCGACGCTGTGACGAGACCCGCTATAGCCGGGGGTCCGCCTGACCCCCATGCACCCCCACCCCGAGCCGGAGCCCTGTTTCACGACGAGACCTGGGTCCTCGCTGCCGGGGTCTGCGTGACCCCCCCCCCTCGGTGTTTTTTTTTTTCTGAGCCAATTCTAGCCAATCATTTTACGTTTCCGAGGATAGTAGGCGGGCCAGGTACGTGCGTTCTTTTAGAGCAGAGCTACAGATTAAAAATGCCCAAGGCGGCGATCAAAAGTCTGGCTGTACTTCACAGCAAAGATGCAAACTCAGCAGCCTGCAACAAGTGCTTTAAGCTGATACTGTGATATCCTGTCAAAGGAGGTAACACCTGTCAGGAAGAGGAAGATATTTTTGCTGCTATTTTTATAATCATCATTACCATTTCATTATTAATAGTGAGGTTGCATTCAGATGCATTCAGATGTTCAAATATATTGGTATTATATAAGTCTTTATTACAGGTCCAGGAAGAACCACTTTAAACTGTTGAGTTGAATCTATAATTTTAAAGGCTTTTGAATGTTTTTATATTCTTACACTGGAGTCTTCAGTGGGTGAGAAAACTGAGCTGCAGCGACAGGAAGTACATGTTTTTGAAGTTACATGCTTTTGCAGAAGTGAAACAAAGCAGAGTCTGAGTGCAAGTACTGTGAGTAGGTTATGAAACTGTATTAAGCTTTAGTAGAGGCTCTTGATTAAACATTTACTCAACATATTACATATATAGTTCCAGTTAGGGTATTACATGTAAGGATGAGCCTCTGTTCTGGGGACAGGTCAGAAGTGCAACGGGTGAGATGAGAGAGCATTTAAGGGCGAGACACCCATACACACACATACAGACACATATAGTGAGAGAGGTCATGACACGTATGCAGTACACAGCACGCACGCGCCCATGCACGTGCACGCACACATATTAGAGAAACTCATTTATATAGGTAAGAGTTTAATCATGTTTTGCTATAACTGCAAAGTGGGTGCGTGCGTGGTAGTCTGTTCCAGGAAGTACACCAGATGTCCCAGAGATAAGCGACAGCGAAGGCGAGCTGGGGGAAGCACCTGGGGTCGGGCCGAAGAAGATGTTCTTTTAAAACTATGTCAAAGTTAACTGAACGTTTGTGGTTTTGCATTGACGTATGCTGTATTGTGTCTGAGAGGGGGGGGGGAGCAGTATCACTCCCAACCCTATAAAACCTTTGTCTGACTATTGTAAGATAGTTCAATACTGATTGGGCTGTTGAACTCACACGTGTTCATTAAAATGTCGTCTAATTGCACCCAGCTGGATCTGTGGTTATTTTTGGATTCCTCCTCAATATCTGAACCTTAACATTTGGGGGCATCGTCCGGTGAGAGTGGGAATTTTTGTGTAGACAAAGAGATCCGGGGTCCGTGGTGATTAGACGGGCAGATACGAGTCAGTGGTTGAAAGTGAGTGACAAGCCGGCTTATCCAAAGGTAAGGCACATACCTGTTGAATTTTCCAAACTGTGCCAGATTGGACATGTCAAATTAAAGTCTACTCACTGAAAATTACTGGTGAATGTCTGTTTTGATTTTGGTGAAGTTTTCATGAAGTTTACCGTTGAAGTAATGATAATGAAGTATAAGTGACAGTACTGAGTAATGAGAATAAAGGAATGAAAAGAAAAGCAGTTGGACTGCTAAGTGAACTTAGAATGATAGGGAATTTGGTCATTGTGTGGGTTCAAGTCCCGTTGGTCATTTGGTCTACGTGTGATGGTCATTTTGTGGGTTAGAGTCCCCTATGTCCACAACGGAGATCTGCCTCAATCTTAATCCTGTTTTGGGTGTAGATTGTTGTTTCAAATTATTCTAAATTACTTTAGGACGAGGAGTCTGGGACCCTTAAGAAGCGCACTTTTCTCCTTGGTAACGCTTGCGCCTGGGCAGGACGCTGACCCTTGACCTACCCTGAAGAGTAGGGATAGTACCGTCGACAGCGGGGGAGGACTTGGGAATCTCCAAAATTGCTAGGAGTTAGAGTCTCCTATTTTTGCGCTTGATTGGGCATGCTGGCAAATTGAGTTAGGTTTAGAAATCTGGACAGGACAGTCTGGGACTGCCCTGGTGAATTGAGCACAAAAAGTCTGGGACTTATCGGTTGGAGCCGTTATGGTAAATTTATCGAAATTGGTAGGAGCAATAAGGCCTAAAATCTGTGCAGTTGTAATTAAAAAGACGTCTGTGTAATATAAAATAAGAGATCTTTGAGTGAGAGAAGTCTCTGTGTCCGAAATGCACAGCCGGATGTGCACTGATGGTGTGTGTAAATGCAAATGAGCAGCGGTGACGCGCAGAGAGGGTGGTTTCAGTTTCGAGAGTATTGAGCTTTATAACTATTGTTTGCCAATATTGCTAAATGCCCGTAATTAAGAGGCTGGTTTTGCGTATTACGAGAGTATAAATAGAGTTTGAATTCATTACTGTGGATGGATAGTCATTGACTGAGTTTTGACATATATATAGATTGAGTGTATTGTACAGTATCTAAGACCACTATATATTTTTCTGTAGTAACCTCTCTTGAGTAATAAATGGTGGTGTGTTTTATTTTTAGTTATGTGTGTGTGGTGAGAAGCCGTGAGGATGATGAGAGGTTTCAGTTTTTTCTTTTCTCTTTGACTTGCTCTTTCTGATGATGAAAAGCATGGCTAAAAAAGCATGGCTAAAATACTCATATGAAAGCGTATTTTGAGGAATTTTAACCGTGTGAATGCTGTCAGTATTTGATTTGAGTGACTCTGTTTGAGAGAAAAGGCAGTGTGTGTGAGACGATTCATGGCGTCTGAAAGAGGTTAGAACGTTTAAAAAGTGTGTATGAAATAAAGGAGTGTGAAATATATTTCTTTTGTGATGTAAAGTAGTGGTGGGCGGATCGATCCAAATATCGATAGTATCGATCCCAAGTCGGGATCGGTATCGGATCAATACTAGCCTGGTTAGATCGATTCTTTACTTTGAGTTCTGCTTGTTTGCTATGCTGTGCTTTTGGCAAAAACGAAACAGCCAGGTCGCTGGACTAGCCGCTCCTGTGTCAGCGGAGAGCAGGCACACTTTGCTCCCCCCGCCCCCCCTCTCTTATGTTTCGGTGTTGCGCTGACACGTCACGTGACTTAGACACTTTGGAGGTTATTAAGTTGTTTACATATTAATTATATTTTTACCAATTGTTTTTGTTGTTGAAAATTTTAATTGTAATTTTCATATTATAGTTTATCAACACTATTTGTTTTAATTTGTTTACTGGTTTGCGTGCACTTAAGATTAAAAAAAAAGAAAAAAAAAAGAGGATCGCCACCACGGCAGACCCGATGGCATTTTCATGCTTCGCCACATCATTTATTCTTACAATAATCACATGGTTGCTGTAACAGTACATTCAACGGCTGCAGGAGCTGCAGCCGTACACATCACCACCACCAAACCTGCAGCGGCATCGCAGAACACGCCTGCCACATACCCCATCGCCCGCTTCACCCCACCCCGCGAGCAGGTGAGGGAATCGGCCCGGACCATCGGCGCCCATGCCCGGCCCAGCGACGGCGGTGTCCACTCTAGCGGTCGCCCGTGCCTCCAGCGGAGGCCTGATGGCCACCCATATGGCAAGCAGAGGCGGCGGAGCAGGAGTGGAAGTGAGCCGGGGCTCAGAGGCAGCTGGGCAGACGGCCGGCACGCAGGACCATGCAGCCTGCGTGCCAAAGCGGACAGCATGCCGCCCTCAGGCAGGACCCCCGCGCACCTCGACCTCCATCTCCAGCTTGGCAGGTCCCGTTGGCACGCCAGCCTCCGGCTCACCCCGAGCCGCGCGCTGTCCACCCTTACAGTGATCACCCGGTTGCTGTAACAGTAGCCTACATTCAATGGCTGCAGCCCTCCTGCTGCCAGCTGTACACATCAACACCAAAAACAACAACAGCACAAGCAGCGCACAGGTTTTAAGCCGGTGAGGCATAATTGTAGATGCAGTGAAGGTGAGTCCACCTCATCTGCAGCAGCATCGCAGACCACGGCCGCCACAATAATAAAGCATTTTTTATTTAATTATAAATAAATTATTTCTCCTAATTATGTCCTGGGTTTTAAGTAATTAATAATACAAAAGGAAAAATCACAAAAAACACTTAAGGTCATGAAAATTAATTGCGATTTAGCAATTCAATGAGGCATCCACCTGATTTATTGAAAAGTATCGGTATCGGTATTGGTATCGGCGATACTGGCCCGTATTTACTTGGTATCGGATCGATACCAAAATATGCAGTATCGCACACCACTAATGTAAAGTAGGATGTTTTAAAGTTTGAAAGTGCTTTTAATTCAAGAAATCCATGAGTGAGGTTATGAGAGGTTGAGTTTATTTTTTCTGATTGAAAACACATAAGTATATACACTTGGTACACCCACTCAAGAAATTATTGTGTGACTGATGCTACAAAATTGACCTAAAGAATGGTGATGTGTGTGAAGAAGTGTTAATTGTTCTGATGTGTGAAAGAGCTCTATTTAAATGTGTGTGAGTGAAATGAAGGTGTATTGTTTTTAGATCAAGATTTAGTAGAATTACTGATTGTTTGTAGACTGTGAAATTTAAAGGGCGACAGAGTCTGCCTGTTGCCTGCAGAAAGTCTCTGCAGAGTCTGCAGCAACAGGAAGTGTGTGTGTGTGTGTCTGGGACAGGAAACGCATGCCCATAAAAAGGTAACTGAGGGTGTAAAGAAAGAACATAGAGAGACAGACGAGTTAACTCGAGGCAGATGAAGCAAATGGAGGTTTTAAGAAAAGAAATGAAAAGAAGATTAATTGTATGCTTTAGTGTGCCAATACAGGTGGACTTCTCTCAACATGGGACTTTGAGTAACCGGCAAAAGGATAGAGGAACAATTGGGAAAAACAGGCCACTTTTGGCTAAAATTTATAGCTTCACCTCTCACTTTGTCCCTGAAACTGAGAAGAAACTCAAAGGACAGTCAATTTCCTGATGAAGACCGACAGAACATCGTGGACTAGAAGAATTAATTGAAGCTAAAAGCAGTGCAAGCGAAAGCAGTAACACTGACGACGACTGAGGAGTCCAGCAGTATGACAGAAAGCACGTGATGCAACATGCATGCTGGTGAAGAACAGTGTGATGTGTCTGCTGGAAGGCACTGACTCTCATATTTGCCATGCTTGGAGCAATCTTGGAAGAGAAGACTGAAAAGATGAATGGAGAAGAAAACAGAGCAAATGAAAATAAGACTGAAGGCACTGAACGGGATATTTTGCCAGACTGGAACTTAACTTTGAAGAAGAATACTGAAAGTTCAAAATAGAGGAGAAACAGACTGTGTTTGTTGGAGCTTTGAAGCCCGAACAGGACACTGTGAATGAGAAAGTACCAGTGAGAGATGAAGCTGGACAAGTTTGACTGCGAGAATACAGGATATGATTGGATTGAAATTGAAGCCGGAACTCATGATTGTTTAGGGATGTCCACCACATCACAACAAAGAGGTAAACAATACAAAAGGTAAAAATAATCAAAAAATAACTGACAACTATATTAATGAATAGAAAACACACATACACAAATTGTTACATGTGAAATTATTTTTGAAATGAATCAGAAGTGAGATAGTTTGAAGCTAAAGCTCAGTGAAAAGATGCATAAATCAAATATGAATACATAAAATGCAACGAAGAAAGCAGCTTACACTCAATTAACATGAAATGTAACGAGGAAGAACACGCTTATATTCATATTTATGACATAAACATGGCATCATTGGTATTTGTGACAGGAAAGAGAGAGAAGTGGGTCGTTTAAGCACTCGTGATAATAATGAAAATGTCTTAGTTTTGTTATTTTCAGGAGTAAAGCAGACCCGGACCAGTTCTCCAGATGCCGCGGTCGGAAGGAAATTGTAGGTTAACATCAGTGGATAAGTTAAGGCAAGTTTCTGGTTGAATTGTTCACAGAATCATGTGTCCATGAACCTGGAAAACAGGCCCTAACACCTGGCTGAAGACCAGGAGTGCTTTATTTAAGGTGGGAAATTAAAATTTGGGTTAGCAATTCGGGGAAGGAGAAAACTGACTGTTTAACTGGAGAATTGGAAAGGTGTCTGTGAGACTGTGAAGCCATATATGAAAAAATAACACACACAAACATATGCAATGAAGATCAGCTTGCTACTTGTATGAGTGATAGAATGGTGTGAATGGTTAATAAAATAGACTTAAAGCTTGAGGTTGAAGTTGACCCAAAGGGGTTAAATGACAGGGGAGTGAGTTATGGAAATTAACAGAAGAAAAGGTGGCTGTTGAGGATCATTTGGTGAAATATAATGGTAAAGTAACACGATACGGTGGTCAGGTCTGTTCAGAGGTGCAGATGTGAACAGGAAATTTATAATTTAGGGAGGATATGTTGTGTAATGGGCTTATATCTGAGGCTGAGTCTGAGCCTGAGACATTGTTGTGTGTAAAACGGTGCAGCTTGTGATGAGGTCCAGGTTGCAGTGAACGGGTGAACTTTGGGATTGTTTCAGATTTTTGAGGCTGTTTCTATTTCAAGAGAGGGAGTTTGATTAAACATGGATAGGTCTGAGAGGGGCCCGAAATTTTTGTAGTAGTGCACTCAGAAAAAACCTGTCAGGTGATTTTGTTTTGTACTTTGATGAGCTAATAATCAGCTCTCTTTTTCATTTTGTTCTAAGCAGGCCTGAAAGGGGTGAACTGATGGCGCTGACAAAATTACCGAGTACAAAAAATCAGGTGGGCTTTACAGATTATAATTGGCTGAGGAGGAGACCTGATTGGCGGTGAGGCTCTGTCTAAAAAGGATTGTAGCGATTCAATCCAGTCAAAAGTATAGAGAACTATTTTCCTAAAAAGGAAAACGAATTAAAACAAATGGTTGAGCTCATTTTGCTGATGTGGAGCATCTGATGACGTGCGCAGAAGGCTGTAGTATCAGCAAAAATATCATGTGTGGATGCGTGTGAGTGAATGTGAGTGACTGGACTAAGGTGGGGATGAATAAATGTGGACAAATTTATCATGTGAGGAAAAGAAAGGGGATGCTTTGTTTTGCTTTTGCCATAAGCAGGACAAGTGGGAGACTTAAATCTGGGGATGCTGATGTTCCTTTGAGTGAATTTCTGTTTTATTGATTTGGGTTAGACCATGTTATTACATTATAAAATGCTAAAAGGGAAACATTTTTTGATATAACTCAAGTTACCATTAACTGAGGTAACATAGGATTAATAACAGTTCTGTTTAAGTTTATTTTTGTCATGACACAGACTGGATCATAAAGAGGGAGTTGAGTATGATATGTAAAGTACAGGTTTTGTTTCCAGGAAATTCCAAGGATCCAGACTTCGAAGGGAGCAGGAGTTCAAGAAGATTTGACATGATGATTAAATTGATTTTATTCCTTAAACACAGGTTTTAGGGCCGGAGCAAAATACCGGAGAGGAGGATTGCTGAGCTGTTTGGAGAAATGATATGACTAACCTTTTTTCCTTTTAATTTCCTAAGCTTGGGTGGAGCATTTTGAGTTTTTTGCCACATGAGATGTGTCAAAAAAGAGAGGGATTTAGTGGGGTTTTTTGTGATACTTTAGATATGGTAAAACTGAGGCAGGAATTGTTATGTTCATGTTTAAGTTAAAGGATGAAAATGAACTGAATTCGGTTTAGAAGATAAAATGCTGTGTTGATAAGAAGTTGTACACCAAACTTAAAGGGAAACTGTGGGAATAATAATAATGGGGAAGAGCAGTGAAGATTTTAGGAGTAGAAAATGTGGGATTTCTTTTGACTTTTAGAATAAGTTGTTATAATGTAGGCTTTAGAAACAGATAGTAAATAGATTTATTTCTGGGGTAGAGCAGAGCTTTTTATGAGGATGTTAAAAGTGTCACTGACCCGAATGAATAGCATTGAAGATTACATACACAGGAATGATTTCATACACATTGCATTTTGTGCTTATTAAAGAAATGTTGCTCAAGTCCATAACTGAAGGTCAGAAGCTTTGTTCGGCGCGAGGTCCGAGCAATTTATTGTGCAAGATGACAGAGCATTGAAGGCTGCGCACGCTTACAGACATATGGAGTTCATCAACACACATGACAGTATTGATTTGAGGCCCAGGGCCTGAAATCCATTTAGCATTTAACTGAATAGGAGTTGGCGTGTAACTAAACTGTGTGACATGTAAAATATTGAGATAACACATGCAGCTCTAAATTAGTCTTATTATATAAAATGCAGTTATAGAATAACAAATGCTTGTTGAAGTGACCAAGTTTTTGTTTAAAACAGAAGCAAAGGGAGAAAGCTTATATATTTTGGTTAAGTCTGATAAAGTATAAATTAGAGTGTATCATAACATTAAGAGCAGCAAAATGAAATAAAATGATATATTAAAACAGGTTATAACACAGGAAATGTGAGTTCTAAAATACAGTTAGAGTTCAGCTTTTAGCTATGATGAAATTTACTTAGGAGCTATTGATAATGTGCTTACACTTAGTGATTAAAGTGGTTGTTTTTTCTTTGATCCTGGTGTAGAATAAGTGGTTATGATGATTTTTCTTGTGAAAGGTGATTTTAGGCCAGAGCTGTGACAGTACAGGATGTTGAAGAGAGTGAACAACAGGAAACATATGACAGCAGTGCTGTAAGACTGTTAAAATGCTGTAGATTGAGATGAGTGATGTTTAAGATTATATAGGAACAAAAGTCAGAAAGTCAGAAGATAATTAGGTTTATGCTTTTGACTAAAGACTCCCAAACATAATAGGTTGAACCAAGTTTGAAAAAAAAAGAACAATTGAGGAACAGAGTAAGTTGGCGACCTGTAGGAGGAAAAGCTGTTTTGTTTCCTTTGCAGGCGGCCTGAATTCCACTAGAGAGGGACCCAGGAAAGGGACAGACCACTAGAGATTCACAAGTGTAAGGGGTCTCTCACCGGGTATGATTGGGTTCAGGGGTGAGGGAGGAGTGCTGATTGAGCTCTGCTCGCACTCTTATTCTCTCCTGCCGTTGATCAACTTTAGGCTCACTGATACTTTGGTGTGATTAACCTCAAGCATGTGTGTTCTCAAGTGGGAGCTGGCATTTCTAGAGAGGGTCAGAGCAATGATATAGGTGGGTATATGATGTAGGTCAGAGCAATGATATAGGTGCGTGCACGCGCCCCCGCACGTGCACGCACACACATATTAGAGAAACTCATTTATATAGGTAAGAGTTTAATCATGTTTTGCTATAACTGCAAAGTGGGGTGCGTACGTGGTAGTCTGTTCCAGGAAGTACACCAGATGTCCCAGAGATAAGCGACAGCGAAGGCGAGCTGGGGGAAGCACCTGGGGTCGGGCCGAAGAAGATGTTCTTTTAAAACTATGTCAAAGTTAACTGAACGTTTGTGGTTTTGCATTGACGTATGCTGTATTGTGTCTGAGAGGGGGGGGGGAGCAGTATCACTCCCAACCCTATAAAACCTTTGTCTGACTATTGTAAGATAGTTCAATACTGATTGGGCTGTTGAACTCACACGTGTTCATTAAAATGTCGTCTAATTGCACCCAGCTGGATCTGTGGTTATTTTTGGATTCCTCCTCAATATCTGAACCTTAACATACCTCAAATCTGATGAAACATCTGGCGACGCATAGCGTTTTTTTTTAAAGCCGAGAAATGCGCCGTGTTTGATAGCTTGCTGCGAGACCTCACACCGTGTTATCTTTTTACAAAAAAAACAGCTGAAGATGAGAGGTTTTTGGACAATTTTGTGTTCTCCATTCTTTAAGCACCGGTTTGAGCACCGTTTAAGCACCGGCACCGTTTCAAAAGTACCGGTTTGGCACCGGTATCGGATAAAACCTAAACGATACCCATCCCTACTCTTAACAAACACTGCCCCCCACACCCCACTCCTGTCCACCCACCCAGAAATCTGAGCCATGATCTGAGTATCCCTCATCACTCAGTCCACTCACACTAGGCCTGAAATCTGTCTTCTAATGTCTGCCTGCTGTCTTACTATTTGTATTATCTTTCATGCACAGTTGGAGCACCCACAATTTAGTTGTATATGTACAATGACTATTATAATTGGTGGTGGTGCTAGCTAGCTAGCTTGGTTAGCAAGCTGCAATTCTAAACTGTGCAGGTGCCACACAGTGACACAAAGATGCTAACTAGGGCTTAGTAACAGACTAATAAAATAACAGAAACTCTGATTACACTTAGCTCATCATCGGGCCATCATAGGAGGGAAAAATATATGACAATGCTTTTGCATTCTTTGCAAACTTCATTCAGGAGCTAAACTCAAGATTGACTGAATTCAGATCAAAGTTATCTAGTCACTTACCTTTGGATGAGCCAGCGAAAAACTGAGAAACAAACGCAATCAAGCGGGAACTCTGCTTCTTCTTCTTTTTTCTTTTTGGCGGATAACGCTGGTGCATTATCGCCACCTGCTGGACTGTATGATCATCAACTGGGCACAGACCGCGGCAGTCGCGGGAGTTTGAAATGTGATGGTTTAATGGAGCCTATGGAGATTTCTTTTGTCATTAGCAGTCCCCTTGATAGAGGCACAAGGTATGTTTATGACATAAATAAGGACATGTTTAGATGTTTTTGTGACAGAGGCTACATTTGTTAAATGTTACGTTGAAACTAGAGCTGGGCGATAAAACGATAATGATATGTATTGCGAAATAACTTTTTCTCGATAGAAAAATTAAACTATTGCGATAGACCTCATCTCTCTTGTCCTCTTAAAAAAAAAAAAAAGAACAGCCAATCCAAATTAAGTAGCGCAGAGCCGAACCAATCACAGCCGCAGCGTCACGTCACATGACTTGTTACGTACAGCACAAGCGCCAAGGCGCACATGTGTATTTGTTTTTGCAGCCGTGCAGCCCAGGTAATGAAGGAAATGAGTTTGCCGACTACAGAAAAATCAACCGAGAGCGTGAGCGAAGGTTACCGAAGAAAAAACAGATGATGGTTCCAATGCTGGAGACATTGTCAAACGGAAGGGCCACAGAAGTTCCGTAGTGTGAAGGTATTTCGGCTATTTCAAGTCTGACAAAAACAGAGTAAGCGCGCACTGTAAATTGTGCCGAAAGCAAGTCTGGATATACAATAAAGCGGTGCATGCTCAATCTCTGACTGAAAGCGCTAATTCGTCATTCGGCTTTTGTCAGACTAAAGTAACTGTTAAAATTGTTTGAAAAGCTAAGCTATACAACAAGGAGAGATTGATGCTACGTCCACACGTACCCGGGTATTTTTGAAAACGCAGATTTTTCTATGCGTTTGCACCTTTCGTCCACACGTAAATAGCGTTTTCAGTCACTGAAAACGGAGATTTCTAAAAACGCCTGCCAGGGTGGATATTTTTGAAAACTCCGTTTTTGCATTTATGTGTGGACAAGAAAAACGGAGAAAACGCAGCGTCAAAGGTGTGCGCCTTTTTTGACGTCACACTGTGCGCCACGTTATTGTTTCGGTGAAATGAATTTCTACAATACTGTTACTGTTAATTGTACTCTCTGCAGTGTTTAAATGCTTACATATACACACATAGTTACTGTCCCTCCACACATACGACTTGGTTCTGCTTCTACGCCCCATCTTTGTTTACTATTTCCTACCGAGGCTTCTAGACTTCTGATTGACCAACATTTCTACACGGTTAGGAATATATCGCCACCTGTTGCTTTGGCATGTTCCTAGCAGCGTTTTCCTTCATTTCTGCGTTTACGTGTGGGCGGGATTATTTTTAAAACGAAACGGAAAATCTCCGTTTTCAAAAATACCCGTGTACGTGTGGACGTAGCCTGAGAATTTCCTTTTAGTTCTCAGTTTATTTGATATTGACAAAGGTTAGTCAATTTTGTCTGTTCTTCTGTAAAGCGACCTAAGATTTATTTTTAGAATTAAAATTTTGTTTCTAAGTGGAATTGACAATTTAGTAGTCTGTTTTGTTTGTTCTATTTTGAAACTTAAACGCTTTAGCGGCTGCCTTTTGTGTAGTTTACAATATTTGCCTTTATTTATCTGAAACTGAAGTCTCATGTTCCTTAAGTACATCTACCCTGTTGAACTTATTATGGGAAATAAATATTTTAATTAAAACAAGCTGCTAATTATTTCACATTTTACTTGTGAGCAACGGCACATTTAAATCTTACAAATATAGTTATTTGGCTTATATCGTGATATATATCGTTATCGCCTGAAATGAAAAAAACATATCGTGATATGAAAAAATCTTATATCGCCCAGCTCCAGTTGAAACGTACTTCGCGTTATAAGGTTTACGATTTTAAGAGTGTGGATTTTTTTTGCTTACACGCTGTTTCTGTGTATACATCCCCAGCTCTTACGGTGACAGGGCTCGCAAAATCGCTAGCCCGACGTCCCGGGGCTAGCGATTTTTCCAGTCGGGCTTAGTGATGCGCGAATCATGAACGAATCGTTCAATACTCGAGAATCACTTTACTGACTCGTGAATCATGATTCACAAGCGCAACTGACTCACTGACTCATCCCTGTTGCTGTTAGCAAACTAATTTCATTAGTAGAAATATATCTAGCTTATAATTCAAATTGTGAAGAAAAACACAACATCCAGTATCTTAACAAAAACATTTCTGCTCTGAACTGGAAGAAAAAACCCTGAGTAGAAGCTCACATCAAGACAGTAGCTCCTCGGTTCACAGTAGCATCGCTCTGCTAACATGCTAACAGCACATTTGAGCTACTCACCCCCTCCTTTCCTGCGCTGAATCGTAGAGCTAGCGAATCACTCATGACTCGCTAACCCCCTCCCTCCTGTGCTGAATCATAGAGCTAGCGAATCACTCATGACTCGCTAACCCCCTTCCTCCTGTGCTGAATCATAGAGCTAGCGAATCACTCATGACTCGCTAACCCCCTCCCTCCTGTGCTGAATCATAGAGCGAGCGAATCACTCATGACTCGCTCACCCCTCCCTCCTGTGCTGAATCATAGAGCGAACGAATCACTCACTCACTCACCCCTCCCTCCTGGCTCGCAGCTACTTCTTCTTCTTCTTGGTTGGCAACCAATGTTAAGGCACACTACCGCCCCCTGGCTCACAGCTCAGTGGACATTTAGATGAGAAAATATATATTTGACACATGTAAGGAAAATACTAATAAAATAAAAATAAACAAAAGAAATGTTCCCTTTAGAAATTCTTTTGCTCTTTTTTGCTATATAAAATAGTTGTTTTCTTTAAGAATCACTCATCTTAGCAGTAGGATTTACATTAAAAGAGAAACAAATTAAGTTTGAGTTAAAATGTACATTTTTTGCACTCTCTGGTCAACTGACTCAGTGACTCAAATGACTCAAAAAACCCGATTCACTTTGGTGAGTGACTCATTAAAACTCGATTCAGTAAAAAGAATCAAATTTACCATCACTAGTCGGGCTACCAGAATCTATCCCTGCCCTGCCCGTCGGGCTATCATAGGAGGGAAAAATATATGACAATGCTTTTGCATTCTTTCGGAAATGTAGCTGGGTAATTATGTCATTGGCGTCGGTGAGCCACTGTCAATATGTGACTAGGGCTGCTCAATTAATCGAATTTTAATCTAAATTACTGGGCTTTCAACGATCATTAAAAATGACTGAGCCGATTATTAGCACCTCCCTCGTGCTTTACTCTCGCGCTGCTCCGTGTGGCAAATCGAGCGCACCTCTCTGCGTTTCAAACATGCGCCACAACAATTAAGAGGAGCTAACAGAGGGAAGCTCGGAAAACTAAGCAGAAGTTATTTGGAGAGGAGAGTGACTGCCGTTGGTTGAAAAGAGAGGTACAAAAAAAACCTTCAGTGGTGTGGAAACATTATGGGTTCACTAAACATAGATGTTTACATTTTATTTTTTATATTGCAAACATTTGCACTGTAATCAGTATTTGCACACTATTTTATACTATTTTTGACAATCTTTAAAGCCATTATTCAATACATTGTTATTGTTAAATGAATATCGTCAAATAATCGAGATCTCAATTTCAGAGAAAATAATCGTGATTATCATTTTTGCCATAATCGAGCAGCCCTATATGTGACATATTGAAATTGCATTTGAATTTGCGCTTGTTTTTTGCTTTCACTTTGCAATCGTGCAAACTGTGTATAGAGAGACAGTACTGATTGGTGAGTGACGATAATTTGCGCACCAATTCCTCTGACATCGTCTTATCAATCGTTAGCTTACTATGCGAACATGACAAGTGAAATCTCCCGCAAGAAGCTTAAACATGTGAGAGGTTGATCGCGCAGAGAATCGCTGAGCGTTATGTGAGTGCGTGTGTAAAAGAAGCAGGATATATATTTTAGTTCTGCTGAGCCAAATAAGACCGGTCAGGGTGAAGAAGTGACAGCCAAAGGAAAGCTTACCACAAAACGGAAAAGTTATGACAAATCAGACTATAAGGCAAAAAGAAAGAAAGTGCAGCTTTATGGTTTCATGGACAAAAGAATTTCTGTGGCTGCAATATGACAAGCTAAATAACCAGGGGTGCACATAAGTGGTCCACAGGTGTGCATTCGCTGTCAAAATAAAAAAACGCGCACTAGATAAGAAGTTGCAACGCGTGTTTGCGTACATAATTTTCTGGAGGAGGACAGGCATTTGTTTAGAACTCTTAAAGATGTCGAAGAAGCTCCTTTAAACAATTACTTTGGTGTTCCTCCACCTCCAAGGAAATGTCAGATGGAGAACCACAAAAGAAGCGCGTATTCTCGGAAAAGTGGTTGCAGGAGGTGAGCTGGCTTCGAACAAATGATGAACGCATGGAGATTTGGTGCAGAATGTGCCGTGAAAATCCCACTCTAGCAGACAAAAACAGTGCCTTTTATATGGACGCAAACGTGCATTGCAACTTCTTATCTGGTGCGTGTCTTTTATTTTGACAGCGAATGCGGACCACTTATGTGCACCCGTGTAAATAACATAATGTTCTGCCGGGTGTGTTGTTGGTTTCCCTCGATTTCTGAGTGGACAAGTGCCTTTGTTACTGGGACCAGTAATTTTAAGAAAGGCCCCCATTAGAACCCATGAGAAATGCAAGAAATGCATTATCGCTCAGTCTGCAATATCTTTCCCAGAACAAACACCAATTGCAAATAACATACTAATAATCAACCTGAAAAAATCTGTTTAGAACAGCCTACTATGTTGCAAAGAGTGAACTACCACTGGCAAAATTTAGCAGTCTTTGCAAACTTCAAAAAGCAAATGGCCTAGATCTTGGTTCCACTTGCTTCTTATCCATGACTTCAGTGGAAATTTCAAATTCAGGACCTGACACAGACTGATTCATGTTCTACACAGTTCTTACAAGTTCATAGAAATTTCTGTTCAATTAGAACCAAGTATTTGAGTTGATGATTGTAATTTTTATACAATGTTGTAATTTGTGTTTCAACAATTTTTTGATTAATGTTTTGTTTCCGTTACAAGAAACAAAACATAAAAAAATTGCTCCCTTTTTTATTCGGGCTACTTAAATTTATTTTGGGCTACCAAAAACTGAAGAGTCCCTGCCCGAAGGGCTACCAGGGATTTTGAAATTTTGCGAGCCCTGGGTGAGATTGATGGTTTACTGCCATTAAATCTTCAAAACATCATCAGTAAAGTGTCATCCTTCATTCGGGGGGGTTCGCTACAGTAATAGTTTAACAACAAAAGTATAGCTATCAATCAAGGATAATGTTGGATCAGTGTTTCAATATTTATATCTTTTATTAGATGTACATGTGGTTTGGTTATTTCCCTTTTGGTTGAAAGTACACTGAGAGAGGACTTTTTATTAGTGATCTTAATAGTATTTTTTTCATATTAATGTAATTTTTCATCTAATTGAATACAATCTATTTGTGTATGGTTGTCAGTCCAAAGAGGGAGAGAGAGAAAGACGGGAACGTGAGGAGAAAGTACAAGGTCAGGAAGAACTAGGTAAACAGACAGGGGAATAGTGAAAGGCAAAACAGAAACTGTTAAACTGACAAAGAAAAAAACCTAATTTTACTCATGCAATCTGGAAGTTGCGTTCTCCTATATTAAAGCTGCTATACAGAATCTGCAAAACAAACTGGGTTGAAACATTTTTGACCCTCTTTAACAACATTCCAACATAAAATTATCATTGATTGGGAGATTAAAATTAATGATATATTTTTATGTGGTTCAGCCACAACTCTACTAAAACCTCAGCCAATAATAGGTAGGCCAACTTTTGGACCATCTAGTTGTCTGTATGACTGCCGCAGTACATGCACCACATTTGCGCACTATCAGAAAATGCCAAACGGTGCCCTGGTGGAGTGAGGAGCTGTAAAGAGAAGCAGAGTGCTCTGTTTATATTCTAAAAATGTTTTAAGCTGACTTGTTTCAAAGATTCTGTACAGCAGCTTTAAATGTTTTCCAAAAGCACACATACACTTACCTTATCAGTGTTTCTCAAACTTTTTACAGTGTGTACCACCTGAGAAAGTGTCAAGCTCTCCCAAGTACCACTATGAAAGCATCCATCCATCCATCCATTCGCTTCCGCTTATCCTTTTCAGGGTCGCGGGGGGCGCTGGAGCCTATCCCAGCTGTCATAGGGCGAGAGGCGGGGTACACCCTGGACAGGTCGCCAGTCTGTCGCAGGGCCAACACACAGGGACAGACAACCATTCACGCTCACATTCACTCGCACATTCACACCTAGTGACAATTTGGATTATCCAATTAACCTATCCCCTCAAACTGCATGTCTTTGGACGGTGGGAGGAAGCCGGAGTACCCGGAGGGAACCCACGCAAACACGGGGAGAACATGCATGTATGTACTATGAAGTACTATGAAAGCATGAAACCCATAAATCTTACAACACATAATTCCAATCTGTTACTAAAATGAAAAGTCACATTAAAAAGTAAGCGCATTAAGTCAGAATGAGGTTAAAATAAAAGGAAAAATCTGCAGAGCCATAGTAGTATCTGCTCTAAAGATATTTTCATACATTGTATACACTGTACCATGGGCAAAGTTGCCTCCATTTTATAATTTTTTTTTTTTATTAATATTTTATACATTTGTACATTTCACGGACTCTTCTGTTTTTGGAGTATATTTTTTATGTATCTGTATTATATTATACATACACATTAAAAGTGAATCTCTGTCCAAAAAATGCACTCAGTTTACTTTTTACTCACTATGAGCATCATTTATTATTCTCCTCCAGTAATTAAGGTTAGGATATGTTTTTTTTTTTTTCCAATCAATTCTTCTTTTGCAGCATTTAAATAACCTTTACCAGATTTGATGGTTTTGTTACAAACTTTTCAAAAAAGTGTTTTGCTTTCCTTCACAAATGTGGGGATTGAATTGTGTTAAAATGTACAAAACAGTGATGCCATGTTTTGTGATGAGGACCCAGGCACAGAGAGACTTGATGAATTTAAAAATCTTATGATTTAATAAAGAAATTTGCAGACTTGCACAGAGATGGTAAAATTATGATGACTGATAACGGATAACGGAGAAAACCTTGTTGGAGTGAGTCTCAGCTGCGTCTCTACCAGTTTTATAAGCCGAAATATACACAACATATGCTGTGTATATTTTAGTCAAAGTCTGTCTTGCTTTGTTTGTCAGACTTTGAAAAATGGGGACGACTGCATTTACAGATCAGAGGTGGTGTGTCTTGTTCATATCTTCATCTGTGTGTGTTTTTTCTTTATCACAGCAATACTCTGAAGCTGCTCAGCTCTATGAAAAAGGACAGTATTATGACAAAGCAGCCTCTCTCTACATTCGCTGCAAAAACTGGTGAGGCAAATATGAACACACCTTGACAAACACATCCAATCAGCACGTTTCTCATCATCTTGGTTGGATTTCACTTTATTTTGCTTCTTTCTCAGGACAAAGGTGGAAGAGCTGCTTCCAAACATCTCTTCTCCCGAGATTCACTTGCAGTATGCAAAGGCCAAGGAGGCGGATGGCAAGTAGGTTGTTAGTTTGTGTACCTGTGTGCTGTGATGTGTAGATCACTGAAAGGGAACCTGACATCCTGACAGCTGTGCGCACAGATACAAGGATGCGGCACGAGCCTACGAGAGCGCGAAGGACTGGGACACCTGAACAGACCAGAAGAAGCTGTTCGCATCGCCAGAGAGATGCAGAGCATCGATGGAGCAAAGATGGTTGCCAGGTAGGATTTTACTGACCTGAAAATCCAACAAATAACTCACTTTTTTAACCTTTACTGTAAAAGGGACAGCTTTTACAGCTTTAACAAATTACAGGCACTGAGTGTACAAAAACATTGGCAGTACCGTGTTATTTTTATTTTATACGCATCTGCGTAGGTGTCGTCGGGTACGGAGGGCCACCCGGGCTGCGTTATTACGCACCAAGGACCGTAATAAACGCATTGCTGACCGTCATCGGTCCTCCACCCCCGCCTGTGCTGTTGGACAAAAGGTATGGCTTTCCACACGCTTCGTTCCCGTCAGGGCGGAATCCAAGAAGCTCACTCCCACCTTTATCGGCCCGTTCGAGATCTCTGCTTTGGTTAACCCTGTGTCCGTAAAGCTCAAACTACCTCGCAACATGAAAATACACGACGTACTTGATGTTTAAAGGCTTTAAGGATTCATTCCTGTTAGGATTGGTGGTCATTCATTTTCTGTCAGCTCTGTTTGTTTCTGCTTGGTGAATTATTTTTATTTTTTTTTTCCATTTGTCTGTTTGTGCGCACCCCAGGTTCTTTCTGCGGTCTAACGACTATGGCTCAGCCATCCACTTCCTGGTTTTATCCCATTGCAACGACGAAGCCTTCCAGCTGGCGCAGCACCACGAACAGATGGAGGTCTACGCAGACATCATCGGTCAGCCTGTTTCTGGAAATCTGAACTGTTTCCCTTTTGCTGTGTTTGCTCGAGGCCTGAGCTGTTTTCTCTTTGTGTCATTCTGTTTAATTATGTGTAGTTTTCACTGTTGTTTCATGGCTGGTGGGTTTTGTGTTCATCAGGCTCTGAGGCGACACAGGAGAACTATCAGTGTATCGCTCTCTACTTTGAGGGAGAAAAGAAACACCTGCAGGCTGAAGTTCTTTCAAAAGTGTGGACAGTACAGCAGAGTAAGAGCAATGAATTCACTCATCAGTCATGTTTAGTTTTATGACTCCTGTTATTCAAACGGCTCTTTTCTTTCTGGACAACTGTCAGGCGCTGAAGCGCTTCTTGTTGTACACTAACACCGAAGAAAACATGGCAATTGAGACGGTGAGAGCTGTGTGTGTGTGTGTGTGTGTAAATATATAAAATATAGTGTATTTAAATATGTCCAAATTTCCTTTTTTTTTTTTTTTTTTTTTTTTAATACTTTCTTTTTTTAACCCTGACGGCATAGGGGCAGCGAGGGGTGGCATCCCGAGTTGCATCTTCCAAGAGGAAGATCCCACTAAAGCTACAAGTCAACCTACCGGAAATATGCCCCCAGGGATTCCCGAGAGGGGGGGTGGAAGAGAATCCCACCGGATGGATCAAAAAATATGACACTTGGCAATGGTAATATGACAACGACCGCGGAATGCATATGCGTCAAGATATGCAAGAACCGACATGGCCTGCGGATCCACCAGGCCAAAATGAAGTGTGAGGAGAAGGGGTTGGCATCACAGTGCGCAGGAAGCACACCTGGTGAGACGAAGGAGGAACCAGGCCGGAGTCACCCCACAGTGCCCGGAGCCTCCAGGTGATGCAGGCCCCTGAAGCTCACAACTCATCAGAACATCGTCGGGTGCAGTGTGTCATGGTTCTGGGTCAGTTCGACCCAGCTTTTTGGAGTTGTTATGTTTTGGTTTTGAATGATAGGTTTTTCCTGTATACTGGTGGTGGTGATGATTATGATGGTGATAGATTATTGTTTGAGTTCCATGTTTCTGTTTATTTGTGTTTAGGATTTGTGTTCTCATGTTTTGTGTGGGTTTAGTTTCATGTGTCATTTTCTGTCTGTCTCTCAGTGTCGAGTCTGCGTCTTTGTGTTGTGTTCTTGTTTCCTGTTTTATTGTGAAGGTCTGCGTCTCATGTGAGTGTGTTCAGTTTTACCTCTGTCTGTCTTGTTGATTACGCCCAGCTGGGTTCCCCAGCTGTGTGTAATCTCCCTGTGTTTCTCTGTGTATTTAAGTCGCGTCTTCTGTCTTTGTAGTTGCTGGTCCGTCTGTGTATCCACCCTGCTTCATCTGTGTGTTCTCCCTGCTGTTATCTTCATGTACCATCGTCTCCCTTCCTTCATGTTCAGGTTCGTGTTCTTGTTCGGGCTCAGTAGTTTAGTTATCCCAGTATAGTTTAGTTCTCCGTTTACCATTTTGTCCATCTATACTTTTGTGTTTAATAAACCACCCTCACACCTTTACAAGTGCCTGCGTTTGGATCCTCCTTTATTTCCCACACGGCTCATCTCACTCGCCGTGACACAGTGGCCTCAAGCTAGCAAGGAGAAGGAGTGGCTCCAGTTCGACGAAGACGTTGATAAAGCTCATTCCGAGTTAGTCAACAAGTGTAATTGATAGAAATTTTAAATGTTCACATGTAAACTGAACTTTGTTCCAGGTTGCTGGAGAGGGAGACATCGTGTCCCATGTGCTGTGAGAGTCTGAGTGCCAGTCAGGTGAAAAAGATCTCGGACTGTTGAAAATAAATGTTCTACTCTTTTTCTTTTTTTTTTTTTTTTTTTTTTCCAAAAATGTGTTGTTGTGTTTTTTTTTTTTTTTTTATAAAGTTATAGACTTGTCCAATCCAGTGGACTACATGCGCCCGAGCACTCAGCATGAAATACTGTGAACTTACTGTAAAAATGAATTACCTTGTGTTCTATTGTAAATATACAAACACTTGTTTTGCTTGTATTCCTTGAAAAACATCTCAGCAATTTTTTGGAACTTTCAACTCATATAATAGAACTCATAAATCTTACATCTCAATATGGCAAACTATCTCCAACAAGAGAAACATTTTTGAGTCTACACAGTTCTATAACGTTGCAGGACAGTATTACCAAGCCCTCATTAGAATGCTGGAATAAAACACAAACTGACTTCTTAGTCTCTGCATCTCCAAACACTTCTATGTCCGTCACATCTAGGCTGTGTGAAAGTTTGCAAAGCATCCAGGGCACAATGGCACACAGCAAACCTGACCTCACGGGCTACTTTGGTGACTGCTCTCAGCTTCATGGGTTGTGAAGCAGACAGTTAACTACCTGAGAGAAAATTACAGCAGATAACTAATTACAGGCTATTACTTTTGTATCGGTTATTGCGTTGATGGAGTGAATGATGTATGCTGGGTAATGGCACAGCTAGCGATTGGGTGACTTTATTGTACCGGTTTTATAAACTGTTCTACAAGCCTTTTCATATTTGGAAATCCATTTACATTTTTAACCTGTCGTTCATTCTGCTACAGCTGTAACATATCTTTTCCAACTCCTCTGAATACATGCAGTCATTTTACCATCTGCTTTGGATAATCTCGCTCTTACGTATTAAATAAAATAAAATAAAAAATAACTTTTTTATTAGGCAAAAATTTTCGGTGCTGTTAAAGAATACACGGCGACTCACTTTTTTTTTTTTGAGAAAGTGTTGTTTCATATTAGATGAGCGGCAGTGACGTCACCGTACTCGATCGTACCACAGGTAAGTAAGAATCTGAATCTGTAGATTTTTCTATATTATTTTTCTAATTTAAAATGCAAAAAATACTGAAAAAGTGAGCTCACAAAGTTGCTTTTAGCAGTTCTATGGGTTAAGATGAGCAATTTCGTGGAACAGCGAATGACTTGACATTTAAGTGCATATATCTTGCCACGCCACATCATCATAATCATTAAATAGCAGACCGATCATCTATGCTGCAAATGCAAATGAAATACAAATGGACAGTAAAGAGGGTTTATCTAAATCGTTACACTACACCAACCCTTTACAGTTCACAAAGGGTTTAATGTATATATTCATTTTTACATTTAATTAGTATACTCTACTACTTGTTGTATTTAAAACAAGAAAAACTTGCATCAACACAAATAAAATCCTCTCCACCTGTCTATGGTAGCCAGTCCTCAAAATATCTCCCAATGTGGCAACACAGATAAAGAGAACACTGGCGTATAAGGTGCTTCTAAATTCTGAATGATTTTTTTTTCTCAACAGGTTCTTCATCAATCAGCCTATTATTGCTTCCTACATCTGCTTTTTGAAAAACTCCTAAAGGCACATTTAAGAGCCATGTCAGTCTGTTTGTATCTGTTCTTACTGCTGTCCTTATTGGTCCGTCTCTCTGTTTCTATCCGCATTTTTGTCTCTTTAACTCTTCATCTTTTTTGTTTTTGTCAGTGTGCTGGTTAACCTATAATTTGCCTTTTGTCTGTCTGCTGACTTTTCTGTGTGTAATAATTTTTGTTTCAACATGACACGCCCCAAATTCAGGGCCTGTACATCTTGCCAGACTCCCAATCAGGTAAGCAGAAGAACCTGCTGTGTCTGCTTCGGAAGTCTGTCCACTAAAAAAAAGCTAAAAGAAAAAGTAGAATCATTGGCTAGCCAGTGGGGGCAAGTTGTCCTCAAAAACAGAAATGTTGGACAGATAATTGATTCTGCCCGTATTGCAGTAAGTAAAAATTCTTTTGTTTCATATATTATCATTAAGCTGTTATAAGATGTTGCTGGCACATTAACACAGCTCATCATATGTGCTTTTGAGAACATGCAACAATAATTTAGCTACTATTTTTTTTTTCCAAATCTCTTTATTTGGTTTTCCAGTTTTCTTTTCCATAAAGATGACAAAGATATAACTGATTACATATATACAGTAAAAATTGAACAGAATAAAATACAAACAACAAAAGAAAGCTGGACAGAGAAGGTTATTTATCGGACTACCAATGAGGCTCAGTGATCGTTTATATCTGTGCTGTATTGAAGAGATCTATAGAAGGTTGCCAGGTTGAATGGAATTCTTCCAACCTCCCCCTAAGTAGAAGTTTAATTCTTTCCAGCTGCAAATGTCTCATTACATCTTGTATTAACGCTGATGTGGTAGGAGGCACTTTTTGTTTCCAGTTTAGTAAAATTAAACGGCGTGCTAGCAGCGTCACAAAAGCGTCACCCGAAGCATGTACAAACTCCAAAACACGTAAAAACTCAGAAGCATGTAAAACCTCCAAAACACGTACAAAAGACAACAGAAGTGCTCCAGAATGCTCGGCGCAGTGTTGCGCTTTTGTGACCTAGTGGCTACACGCGTCGTTCACTTCAAAGATCCGGCTCTAAGAGCCGTTTCGTTCGCGACCGACACACTATGGGGCAGCCCAGAAGGCATTCTAAATCACAGGCAGCAATGGTGGTGGTGTAAAGTTTTAAAATACCCCGTTTTTCTGTCACCAACTACACTTTTAATAGTGTTTTAGCCGTGAATGTCGTGGCGTAATTTTCACGTCTGGTCAGGTTGTCAACATAGAACATGTTTGCAAAAGTACTCAGATGTTTTCAGAGATGTCACTAGCTCTGCTAACAGTCAGCTGAACAGAGTGTACCAAACTCACAGCCCCGGTGTTCCAGCTTAACTGGGGTTTTTTTTGTTTTGGGTTTTTTTTTGTTTTTGTTTGTGTGTGTGTGTGTGTGTGTGTGTGTGTGGGGGGGCTACGTTAACCGGTTTGTTTACATATTCCACTTTCCGTGTTCCACATGTTGCATTCGCAGATTCTCATTTTCACCAAACGATCGTCTCTTTCCACCTGGTCTTGTGTCTCTGTGCTTCTGTAACATAAAGAACGAGCTGACGTTTTTCTCACGACACCAGCGATCAGCTCAACAGGTCCTCAGTTTACCTGCATGCATCCTCCTCCTCACCTGTCAGCTGTTTAACACCTGCTGCTAATTCAAGAAACACGCCCACGTTACCTGGTGATCGTCACAGTTTAACTGGGCAGCCGGTGCTCGATACGACGCAATGTCGGCGCATTTTTCTGCACAAGATAAGTAAATATAGTTTTTTCCCCGAGCGCAGAGCTGCTGGAGCTTGTTTCCCTACAGAGCACTTTATAGGCGAACCAGCTTTATCAGCGGCTGATGTCCAATCACCGGCACACAGCTTTGAAAGCTTCCCAAAGTGTGGGGCCCGCCCGCCATTGCAGGGGGGCGCGGGATGAAAGCGGGGGATGCTTGGACACTGCAAGCATAATGGACAGGTTTTTGGGGCGCCCACGCAAATGCAAAGCAGGAGATGAAGTATCGCTGAATATGTTTTCAAACCAACTTCATTCTAAGACAAAGACTAGAAAATATGGTGAAGCATATCTTCCCTTTGGCTTCACCTGCACAAGTGCCAAGGTAGGTCTCCCCTGCATAATTGGTTTTCCCTTCGTCGGGAGCAGCGCTGGGCTCTCCAAATCACGGACAAACAGTATCTCACATTCTTGATTTTTAGTTCACAAACACTTGTTGTAATGACTAACTACTCCTGACATTTTGGAGATGTTAGCTCTTTATACAGTAAAGTCACAGCGGGATACAAATAATATCAGGCTGATCCTGCCACGATTTGTTCCCCCTGTCTAAATCACGGACAAACAGTATCCTACAGTTGTTTATGTTTTTAAACCCATTTTGCACAGAGAGGGATTTTTTGAAAAATGTATTGATAGCAATGTTGAATATTATTACACAGGAAAAAAGCAACTACATGTAAAATAATTACACCATGACGCCTCTGCCTTTCTAAATAGAGGGACCGTAACTGCATGTGTATATGTAAGTGTGTAAAACCTGAAGATAGAGACAAAATAGTGTTAATCTGAGTATCTGCCATTCTGCAATTCATCTCATGTAAACAATAACGTGGCGCACAACGTGACGTGAAAAAAGGCACATACCTTTGACGTTGCGTGACGAACTCTGTATTCCTCATCCACACATAAACGCAAAAAAGGAGTTTTAAAAAATCTTCGTTTTCGGTGATTCGAAACGCCGTTTACGTGTGGACGAAACAGCTGCGTTTTCAAAAATACCCATGTAGGTGCGGACATAGCGTAAAAGAGTTAGTAGTTTATTTTCTTACTACCTGTAATTTATTGCAGATTACTTGTATTTGCTTAATTGTTTACTAAATGTTTGAGGTGTGAAATAAACCGCAATGGAGCAAAATATGGGTGTGTGTGGTTGGAGGATGTTTGTGCGTGAGTGTGCGCGAACATTTTTCTTGTAAAACAAAGGGGGGCCTAGCAAAAAAAGTTTGGGAACCACTGATATAAAAGAAGTTGATCTTTTTTTACGGCCAAATGATAATGAAATCACAAATTCTTCTGTCCTCTGGGAGACAATGAACGATACTTATGTGGTGCTATAGTTTCATACAGTATAGCGAAAAAGAAAGAATCTTTAAAACAACAAATGGAACTAGAAAAAAATTAGCAGATTTAGAACACTCCCTCAAAATAAATTTTTCACCTGACGTACTGAAAAAAAACAGAAGCCACTAGATCAGCTCTGAATCAACTTCTGACTGAAAAAAAACAGAGGCCAGTATATTCTATGCTAAGCATAGGCTGTTTGAGTTGGCAGATAAACCAGGGCGGTTATTGGCACGTTTGGCTGCTGGGAAACTAGAATCTATAATATCACTAAAAGATGAAAGAGGACAGAATCAATATGAAAATAATATAACTTGTTAAATTAATGGAAAATTTTTACAAACAATTATACACATCTGAAAATACAGCCACATTAAGTGATACCCAAATTTTTTTACATAAACTCAATTTACCAACTTTGTCTGAAGGCGATCGAGCTCGTCTGGGTGAACAAATAACACAAGAAGAGGTGCTGACAGCAATTAAATCTCTTCAAGGAGGGAAAGCCCCAGGCCCAGATGGTTTTGGTCCAGACTTCTATAAAGTTTTCCAAGATCAAATAGCTACACCCCTTTTATCCACACCTGACTAGGTGTGGCCAATTAGCACCAGCTGAACACACTGAGCAGATTAGAGGCTGTAGAGGGACGTAACAAAGGTTAATATGAACAAAACTATTGCTATGCCACTGAGAAATTTGCCTATGACATGCAATATCCCATTTACCTGTTCGGGTTCTGGATTTAAGTACTTGGGAATATACATTTCACCTAATATAAAAACTATATTGAAAAAGAATATAGACATAGTTCATAAAAGCGTCAAAAAAGATCTTTCTAGATGGATGGATTTCCTGGTCTCTTGGATGGGGAGAATAAATTTAATTAAAATGAATGTGTTGCCACGGTTTTTATATCCTTTACAAATTCTCCCGATTACTCTTACCAAAAAAATTGTAAAAGAAATAGAAAAAGATCTGTCAAGGTTTATTTGAAGGGGTAAGAAATCCAGATTAACCCACGTGCTCCCCTTCGGGGCAGCTCTGGACCCCGGGGGTCCCAGAGTACCCCTGGGTCGCATTTCACAGGCCGAGCATCAGGGTTGGCTCCCGCGCCCCGTACACCCACGTTTCCCTCCCTGAATGCCACTCCCGTTTCAATTTTTCTCCTAGTTTCAGGCAGGCTCTTTCATGTTCGTCCATGGGAGGCCGCTGTTAAAAAGAACCCGCAACAAATAAAAAAAACCCCGCAACAAATAAAAAAACCCACAAATAATTTTAAAAACCCCCGCAAATAATTTCAAAATCCCCGCAAAATTTTTTAAGAACCCCGCAACAAATAAAAAAACCCTGCAAATAATTTTAAAAACCCCGACACAAATTTTGAAAAACCCGCAAATGATTTTAAAAACCCCTTAAATAATTTTAAAAACCCCAAAACAAATAAAAAAACCTGCAACAAGTAAAAAAAACCCTCAAATAATTTAAAAACCCCGCAAATGATTTTAAAAACCCCTTAAATAATTTTAAAAACCCCGAAACAAATAAAAAAACCTGCAACAAATTTTAAAAACCCTGCAACAAATAAAAAAAACCCGCAACAAATTTTAAAAACCCCGCAAATAATTTAAAAAACCCCGCAACAAATAAAAAAAACTCGCAAATAATTTTAAAAACCCCGCAACACATAAAAACCCCCCGCACACAAATAAAAAAAACCCGCAAATAATTTTAAAAACCCGCAAATGATTTAAAAAAACCCGCAAATAATTTTAAAAACCCGCAAATGATTTTAAAAAACCCGCAAATGATTTTAAAAACCCCACAAATAATTTTTAAAACCCCGCAAATAATTTTAAAAATCCCGCAACAAATAAAAAAACCCCGCAAATAATTTTAAAAACCCCGCAAATGATTTTAAAAACCCCGCAACAAATAAAAAAAACACCGCAACACATTAACCCTTGTGCGGCTGGACCCCCCCAAAAAACGGGGGGGGTGGTCACGGAGACTCCGGCAGCGAGGACCCAGTTCTCGTCGCGAAACAGGGCTCTGGCTCGGGGTGGGGGCGCATGGGGGTCAGGCGGACCCCCGGCTATAGCAGGTCTCGTCACAGCGTTGGACAAAGGCACCTAATCGGCTGTAACCCTCCATCGATCGCGTAAGTTACGATGGCAAACCTTGGGGTCTGGAGGGACCCCCAAGCGCCACGGCAACAACTCTCAACTTCGCATCATCATCATCATCATCGTCTCCTTCTCGAGAGTGTTCGCGTAAACCGGCCTCAGTGAGGACCTCGGACTCTCCGTTCCTCCTCGACCTCCTTCCTCCTTCTCCCCCATTCTCCTGCTACTCGCAGGTGAGTGCTTAGCCTTATGGGCCTCGGGTTACGCGTAAACCGGCCTTCGTGAGGACCGGCGGTGCTCTCTACTCTGCGATTACTAAAGAGTCAAAGTGTACCCACGATGGGGTATTTCGCAACCCCAATGCACATTCGTAAGTTACGATGGCAAACACTGGGGTATGGAGGGACCCCCAAGCACCACGGCAACAACTCTCAACTTCACATCATCATCATCTTCTCCTTCTCAGTAGTCTTCGCGTAAACCGGCCTAAGTGAGGACCTCGGACTCTCCCTGCCTCCTAGTCCTCCTTCCTCTTTCTGCCCCGTTCTCCTTCTACTCGCAGGAGAGCGCTTAGCCGGATGGGCCCCAGGTTACGTGTAAACCAGCCTAAGTGAGGACCGTGGACTCTCCCTGCCTCAGCATCCTCCTTTCTCCTTCTCCTCGGTTCTCCTGCGCCTCGCTTTCGGACGCTTAGCTTTGCAGAGGGCAGTGTTCGCGTAAACTGGCCTCCATGAGGACCTCGGACTCCCCCTGGATCCTTGTCCTCCTACCTCCTTCTGCTCTGTTCTCCTGCTCCTGCGAGCACTTAGCTGGATGGGCCCTGGGTTACGCGTAAACCGGCCTAAGCGGGGAACTCAAACTCTCCCTGCCTCCTAGTCCTCCTAACTCCTTCTGTTCCGTTCTCCTGCTCCTCGCAGGCAAGCGCTTAGCTGGGTGGGTCCCGGGTTACGCGTAAACCAACCTTCGCAAGGACTGGGGGTGCTCTCTACTCCGTGGGTACACAGTGACCCCTTAGTAATCGCGATGGGGTATTTCTCAACCCCAATGCACATTCGTAAGTTACGATGGCAAACACTGGGGTCTGGAGGGACCCCGAAACGCGGGAGGAAACAACTCTCAACTTCACATCATCATCATCATCATCATCGTCTCCCTCTCGGCAGTGTTCGCGTAAACGGGCCTAAGTGAGGACCGGGGGTGCTCTCTACTCCGCGATTACTAAGGGGTCAAAGTGTACCCACGATAGGGTATTTCGCATCCCCAATGCACATTCGTAAGTTACGATGGCAAACACTGGGGTCTGGAGGGACCCCGAACCGCTGGAGGAAACAACTCTCAACTTCACATCATCATCATCATCATCATCGTCTCCTTTTCGGCAGTGTTCGCGTAAACGGTCCTCAGTGAGGACCACAACTCTCCCTGCCTCAGCGTCCTCCTTCCTCCTTCTGCTCCGTTCTCCTGCTCCTCGCAGGCGAGCGCTTAGCCGGATGGGCCCCAGGTTACGCGAAAACAGGCCTCCATGAGGACTCCCCGCTGTCCTCCTACCTCCTTCTGTTCCTTTCTCCTGCTCCTCGCAGGCTACCACTTAGCCGGTGGGCCCCGGGTTACGCGTAAACCGTTCTAAGTGAGGACCTCGGACTCTCTCTGATGCCCTGTCCTCTTTCCTCCTTCTGCTCCGTTCTCCTACTCCTCACAGGTGAGCGCTTAGGCGGATGGGCCTGGGTTACGCGTAAATGGGCCTAAGTGAGGACCTCGGGCTCTCCGTTGCTCCCTGTCTTCCTTGCTCCTTCTCCATCGTTCTCCTGCGCCACGCTAGCGTACGCTTAGGTCTGCGGAGGGCGGGTTTCGTGAACACACCCTTCGGTGAGGACCTCGGGTTCTCCGTTGCTCCTCGTCATTCTTGCTCCCTCTACATCCTTGTCATGCTCCTCGCTAGAGTACGCTTAGGTCCGCGGAGGGCAGGTTTCACGAACACCGCCCTCTAGTTGGACCTCGGGCTCTCCGTTGCTCCTCGTCCTTCTCGCTCCCTCTCCTTCGTTCTCATGTGCCTTGCTAGTGAAAGAGCAGCTGCTTGGCCTGCCTATTATGTGAACACCGCCCTCCAGTTGGACTTCAGACACTCCTTGCCTCCTCCTCATCCTTGCTCCCTCTACATCTTTCTCAAGCGCCTCGCTAGCATACGCTTAGCTCTGCGGAGGGCGGGTTTCGCGAACACAGCCCTCCGTTTGGACCTTGGACCTCGCTCTCACGGGCCCCGCTGGCGAGCCCTTAGCTTTGGGGAGGGCGGGTTTCGCGAACACCACCGTCTGTGAGGAACCCAGTACCACACACACACACACACACACAGGAGGCAGTGAGGAGAAGGAGGTTGTTGCTACGCCTGCGTCGCAAAACCAGGGCTCATTGTGTGTGCGCCCGGAGCAGCTACGGGGAAACACATGGGACAACCAACCAGTTTGGGGCCATGGTTTATTCAACGTGTATTTTCAGTTTGGTTTAATTTGCTAATCTGATCTGAAAGACTTTCCTTGAATGTGCCTTAATTTCACCTCTTTTTTCTTTCTCCTTTTCTTAGCTTACTGAAAATGTTGGCGACCAAAGGCCGGATCCAGGGATGTGTGCTGCTTGTGCTACTCGCGTTATGTGGGCAAACTGCTCGCTGTCAACATCGATACAAAGGTAAAGTGCAATCCCAGGGTTGTGTGCTGCTTGTGGTACTTGCTTTATGTGGACAAACTGCTTGCTGTCAACATCGATACAAAAATAACAAAAGAATAGCCTAGTGTAACGTAGTGTTTTATTTTTTATTTTTTTCTAGAATGATTCAAATGTTACCATCATTTCCCCAACCCTGCAGGCTCTGCGACCCATGAAAAACTGAGACTCCTTCTGGTCGGTAAAACAGGATCGGGAAAGAGTGCGTCCGGAAACACCATCCTGGGGGATGCGAACGCTTTCAAAGAGGACGTTTACCCGAGTCTGTCACCGACAGCTGTCTCAGAAAAGAGGCAGAGGGCGACAAACTGGTGGGAGAGGATGTGGTGAAAATCGGCCAGCTGCGGCTGGTCACAGAGTGTTACAAAGGAGATTACTGAGATTCGTTTGTCACAAACGGCTGATTCTGTCAATACACGCATCCTACGGTGATATTTTTATCATGTATTCACAGCCACCGGAGGCACTGTACAGCACCTGAAACACGGACAGTTTGTTGATATTGTAATCAAAAATACAGCCCGGGGGGCGCGTTTTAAACGCACCCCCGTAAGATTTAAAAATCTTACGTTAAGATCTGAAAGGCCCTGGGGAAGAAGCTGTTTGTGTCATGGACCGGCTGTGTGGCGGGCAGGAAGTGGACCCAAACGCAGACTCACAGGAAAACAGGACTGAACTCAAAATACAGCTTTATTGCTGACAGTAGATAATAGCGATACAAAATAACATGAAACTAAACTGGGAAGTACTAAGGTAACTGACTTACGAGGAAACACACGGAGGGGCACACAGTCATGAGGGAGAACGCAACACTGACACAGGGAAACACAGGGCTAAAATACACTGGGAAGTAACGAGGGGAATGAGACACAGAAGGGGAGCACAGCTGGGAAAAATCAGAACTGACGAGACGAGGGAGCAAAGTAGAATACACTCACAAGAGACATGGACCGTCAAAGTAAAACAGGAAGTAGCACAGATGCAAACTAGACTAGGGGAGACAGAGCAACTAAGAAACACAGAACAACAAGGAGACACAGAGGGCAGTTATTAAATACTCAGAGAACTAAAGAGAATACAAGAAAGCCAAACTAAGACACTAGACTAAAGAATAAACTGGGGGAACAAAGGGAACTAAGATCATAATACAAAACTCAGAGACACAAGAAACTCAAAACACTGGGTCACCGACCCAGGACCGTGACAGTACCCCCCCCCCTTAAGGGCTGGCCCCAGACAGCCCAACAGGAAAAACAAAAAACGCCCCCAACACAAAACAACCCGACCAGGGCGGGCGGAGGGGGCCCAGGACGGAGGGCTCGGAACAAAACGTCCAGCACAGGAACACAGAAACGAGTCCAACACAAAATGTCCACGAAAAGCACAGGGGCCCTGGAAAGCATCCAAAACAAAACAGGCGGGCCAAAAACAACCATGGGTTGCAGGGAATGGAGTCCAGAAACATAGTTCAGGGGGCCGACCCTGGTCCCGACAGTACAGGAGCCAAGGGGGAAGCAGTTCAGGTGGCCGACCGTGCGCACGGCAACGGCGGTGACGGGCAAACAGTTCAGGGGGCCGCCCTTGACGGCCATGACGCCGACTCAGAGGCCTGGAAAGCGGCCAACAAAGGCGAGGAGGCGTAGGTCGAGCTGGCGCTGACAGCAGAGTTGCCACTGCAGGACCAGGCGAGGACGGGACAGATGCTGAGGCCGCAGGCGGCGAGGACGAAGGCTCGGAGGCCGCAGGCGGCGAGGACGAAGGCTCGGAGGCCGCAGGCGGCGTGGGTAAGGCTGAAGCTGTTACTGGACCAGGTGAAGCTGAGGCCGGACCAGGCAAGGCAGGACCGGGCGGCAGCGTGGCAGCTGCGGAAGCCAGTGAAGCTGATGCTGACGCTGGAGACGTGGATGAAGCTGAAGATGATGCTGGACCAGATGAGGAAGAGGACACGGAGGCTGGACCAGACGAAGGCGCTGCAGGCGAAGGCGCTGCAGACGAAGGCGCTGCAGGCGAAGGCGCTGCAGGCGAAGGCGTGGAAGCCGGAGACGAAGGCACTGCAGGCGGCGGCGTGGAAGCCGCAGGTGGTGGAGCTGCCGCAGCTGCTGCTGCTGCAAGCGGTGGGGATAGCTGGACGGGCTCCCCGGACCCTCCAGCGGAGACAGGTTGCTGAACGGGCCCCTCGGGCCCTCCAGCGGAGACAGGTTGCTGAACGGGCCCCTCGGGCCCTCCAGCGGAGACGAGGAAGTGCTGGCCGGGCCCCTCGGGCCCTCCAGCGGAGACGAGGAAGTGCTGGCCGGGCTCTCCAGAACCCCCAGCGGAGACGAGGAAGTGCTGGCCGGGCTCTCCAGAACCCCCAGCGGAGACGGGTTGCTGAACGGGCCCCTCGGACCCTCCAGCGGAGACAGGTTGCTGAACGGGCCCCTCGGGCCCTCCAGCGGAGACAGGTTGCTGAACGGGCCCTCGGGCCTCCAGCGGAGACAGGTTGCTGAACGGGCCCTCGGGCCTCCAGCGGAGACGGAGTGCTGGCCGGGCCCTCGGGCCCTCCAGCGGAGACGAGGAAGTGCTGGCCGGGCTCTCCAGAACCCCCAGCGGAGACGAGGAAGTGCTGGCCGGGCTCTCCAGAACCCCCAGCGGAGACGGGTTGCTGAACGGGCCCCTCTGACCCTCCAGCGGAGACAGGAGGCTGAACGGGCCCCTCGGACCCTCAAGCGGAGACAGGAGGCTGAACGGGCCCCTCGGACCCTCCAGCGGAGACGAGGAAGTGCTGGCCGGGCTCTCCAGAACCCCCAGCGGAGACGGATGGCGGCGTGGGAGCCGCAGAGTGCTGGATGTGCTCACCCGAGCCTCCAGCAGGAGCTGATGTAGGGCCAGAGGTAATTGGGACCCCTGGCTGCATAGGTAGCTGAATCGGTGCTTGCACTAATTGCCGAGTTACCGGCTGGGCGGTTGACTGAAACAGAAGTTGTAGTGGTGGTCGTGATGATGGTCGTGCTGGGTGTAGTGATGGTTGTTGAACTTGCAACAGAGCGGGTAACCGACTCTCAGTAACTCTTCTCCGGGGCACAGGGACGGGTACTGGGCCTGGCCGAACATCAGCCATCCCCGCCTGAAGAACAGATACAGGTCCAGGGAAGAGCTGTGTTCTGGCTGCCTTACCCCTGGGGGCTGGTGTGGGTGCAGGAGCTAGCTGGACCGCCGCTGCTCCCACCCGAGGAGCTGAAACGGGTGCAGGAGTCAGCGGGGTCTCAGTTGCCCCCACCCAGGGAACCAGAACAGGCACAGGCAATGACCGGGCGCCCGCCATCCCCACCCGAGGAGCAGATACGGGTGCAGGGATGAACGGAGCCATAGTCTGCCTGGGAACTAGAACAGGATGCGGAGAGCAGAGCAGAGGAGCTGTAACAGTCACAGGGAAAACCAGGTTTATGGTACCAGACATGGTTCTAGAAAACCGAGACTTATGGCAGGCTGACCTTGGTAAAACTGCTATTCTTAAATTGTCCAGGCTGACATTAGCAGTTTTAGAAAATATGAGTTCAGGGGTCGTCACAGGTGCTGGCGAAATCATACAAGCGGTATCTGAAGAAACTGGGTGTGAAGCAACATTAACCACAGTCTTACAAAACGCAGCCTGGGAAGTTCCACACGCAGTGTCCAGGGCTACTGGCTGAAAAGCATGGCGCACAGAGTTGTACAGACATGATCGTGGAAACGAAACTTTAACTTGAGCAACCAACTCTGCAGTGTTCAAACCAAGTATTTTTGCCAGCTTGTTAACAGCAGATGGCACCTTGTTGCTCTTAACCTGGACAGTCACAGAACGCATAGTCTTGAAGAGTTCACAATGAGCAACACAAACAGTCTTTGAATGAGCATACTCTGGGCTTGTGAAATTTAACTCAGGGGAGGTTATGGAAACATGAGGTTTATCACAGGCAGCCTCAGAATGAACTGGCTGGTGAGCCGCGTAACACATGGGTGAAGCAACATCAACAACAGTTTCAAGAGGTGTAGCCTGAACAGTGCTGAAAGGAATTAGCTGGAAGATTAAGCGGTCCATGTTTAGTTCAGTGGTTGGAAAGATTGTCTTTTGTGTGAAGCAGCAAACAGTCTTCTGGACAGGACTTTTAATATCCTGAGTGAGATTATTATTGTCAAGGTCACAAATTTCCATAACAGATCCACACATGACATCTGAAAGCTCAGTATTAACTAGTGCTCCCGAAGCCATCCTTGTACTATTAACTGATCCAAAAACAGGTGGCTCAGGATCAACATAGCTTGGCTGAGAAGTAAAAACAGAAACTCCAGTATTTTCAGAATGAAACTCAAACACACCTTTCTCAGTTACTGAACACAAAGCTTCGTTCGACTCGAATAAAATAAGGTCATCTGACACCGGAACTTTCTCAAACTTCGAAGAAACAAAAGGAAAATCATTAGAATGTTCAGAGTCCTGAAAGGCAGCCTCAGAGTCAGCCATCTTGGGATCATCAGTTTCTGTCTTTGCAGACCCTGAGTTAACAGTCAAAAAGTTAACTGCCTCTGAATTCACTGGCTCAGAGCTAAAGATTCCCAGCGTGGAAGAAGCCGGGTGACAATTGTTCTGTTCACTCACCACGTCCAACAGTTCAGAGCAGGAACTGGACTCGGGTTGCGGTGAGGGACGGCGACGACGAGAACGCCGCTTCCTCTTGGAAACGGGAGCGGCAGAGGAAACGGAAGGTGTCGGAGCAACGGTGACCAGACCCTCATCCTCCGACCACATTCCTGCCAGGCACGAGGCAGGTGAAGGGTGGTCGGAACCAGACGTGAGGGAGGAAAGAGTCCGATGCTGCGACTGCAGCTGCTGCAGAGGGGCTGAAGAAAGCTCTGTCCGCTGCGGCGGCGTGAGAGGGCTTGCTCGCTGTGACTGAGGCAGTGTGGATGAGGAGATGAGGGTGAAATGGGCCAGCTCCCGGGCTTTGACTGCCTCCTTAGCCTGGGTCAGCGAACGGCCGAACTCCGAGGCAATAGAAAGCTGGCGCAGTTGAGGACTTCTGTCGAATATGGCTTGTATGGCATTCAACCCGACTGAGACTGTCTGCAAATCCGAGGCGTGGCTTATGCGAGTCACAAGTCCGAGGATGCGAGCGAGGTCCACCTCTCTCTCGAGGTGAGCTGAGTCCGCTGGGTCCATGTTATGGTCGCGTTCTTCTGTCATGGACCGGCTGTGTGGCGGGCAGGAAGTGGACCCAAACGCAGACTCACAGGAAAACAGGACTGAACTCAAAATACAGCTTTATTGCTGACAGTAGATAATAGCGATACAAAATAACATGAAACTAAACTGGGAAGTACTAAGGTAACTGACTTACGAGGAAACACACGGAGGGGCACACAGTCATGAGGGAGAACGCAACACTGACACAGGGAAACACAGGGCTAAAATACACTGGGAAGTAACGAGGGGAATGAGACACAGAAGGGGAGCACAGCTGGGAAAAATCAGAACTGACGAGACGAGGGAGCAAAGTAGAATACACTCACAAGAGACATGGACCTTCAAAGTAAAACAGGAAGTAGCAGATGCAAACTAGACTAGGGGAGACAGAGCAACTAAGAAACACAGAACAAGGAGACACAGAGGGCAGTTATTAAATACTCAGAGAACTAAAGAGAATACAAGAAAGCCAAACTAAGACACTAGACTAAAGAATAAACTAGGGGAACAAAGGGAACTAAGATCATAATACAAAACTCAGAGACACAAGAAACTCAAAACACTGGGTCACCGACCCAGGACCGTGACAGTTTGTGAGTCTGAAGAATTTCAGTGCAGAATTTCAGCTTGGATTCACTGTATTTTTTTTTCTAATACTTAGAACAGGGGTCGGCAACCTGCGGCTCTTTAGTCCTTTTAGTGCGGCTCCAGCGTGGTTTGGGAAAATAAATTATTATTTTTTTAAGTAATTAGCTGAAGTGTATATGTCATGGTCCTGGGCCACGTTGGCCCAGTATTCTTAGTTTTCATGTATTTTGTTCCTTATTTAGGCCATGCTTCCTGAGTTGCTCTGTTACGTTGTTTCCTTATGTTTTTCCCTTGTGACTCCTACCCCTGTGTGCCCTCTGTGTATCTGTGAGCCCTCATCTCGCCTTGTGTTTTTATTCCATGTTTTACCCAGCCCGTTATGTCTGTGCTCTCCCGTGCTCTCTCTCCTCCTGTCTGAACCTCTGTGCACTTCCTGTTTTACTTTGACAGTCTCCCGTCAGTGTTAAGTTCACTCCTGTTGTGTCTTATGATTATCAGTGTCACCTGTGTTTCCCCGTGTGCTCCCACTTCCCTCGTTAACCCTCTGTGTATTTATGTCTGCCTCTCCCTCAGTTCTGTGTTGCGTTCTCCCTCATGCTGTGTGTTTCTACCTGTAGCTCCCTGTGTGTTTTGTTAGAGTCTTCCCAGTTCAGATTTTGTAGAGTTTTTGTGTTCAGCAATAAAAGCTGCCATTTTGAGTTCAGTCCAGTCTCCAGTGAGTTTGCGTTTGGGTCCAATTCCTGCCGGCACACAGCCGAATCATGACAGAAGAACGCGACCACGAAATGGACCCAGCAGGCTCCGCCCGCGAGGAAGACATTCTCCGTGTACAGAGTCTGGCGAGGCGAATAACCCACGCCTCGGACTCACGGACAATTTCTGTCGGACTTAAGGCCATAAGGGCAATAGTCGAGGGAAACCCTTTCCTTCGCAAGCTCTCCTGCTATGAGGGCTTTATTGATGAACTGAGCCGAGCCAAGGAGGCGTTACAAGCTCGTGAGCTGGCAGACCGCGTCTGTTCCCGGGATTCCACGCCACAGCGACAGCAAACGGAGATCTCCGTCAGACAGCCGCCGCCGCGGCAGCAGCAGCAAAGCTCGCCGCGACGGTATCGCAGCGAACGGGGCTCTCTTCAGCCCTGCTGCAGTCGCAGCATCGGACCGTCACTCCCCTCACGTCTGGTTCCGACCACCCCTCACCTGCCTCATGCCTGGCAGGAATGTGGTCGGAGGATGAGGGGCCAGTCACCGTGGCTCCGACACCTTCAGTTTTTTCTGCCACTCCCGTTTCTAAGAGGAAACGGCGTTCACGCCGCCGTCGCTCCTGTACAGCCAAGCAGGCTGCACCCGTGGGAGAGAGTGACTGTGCTTCACACACTCCGCCCAAGCTTTCTGATTCGGACTCCATGACTTATCCCCACTGTGAGTAGCACTGTTTGGCCCTCCGTGCCTATTGTGCAGCCTAACTCGGACGATTCTGCCGTTTTGTGTTTGGACTCTAAAGACACTATTTAGCGAGGCACCTCCGTGTCAGATAATTCACCAGTTGCTCTCACTAGTAATCTTCGTGTTTCTGAGCCCTCAGATTTTTGTAATGCTCGCAGTGTCTCCTCTGAGTTAGCTAGTATGAATGTTTCACCTGTAGAGTTAGCTGAACCTAAGACTGTTATCCTACATCAGACTCACCTACATACTGCTACCAGCATTGTAGCCCCAAGAGAACTGTTTTAATCAGCCTGTATGTTCTGAGGTTTCCCAGTCTGAGCTCAGCCACACACCACCACCACCATCAGCTCTAGATATAACAGTGTATGCTGTGGAGCACAAACCATCCGAGACTGAGTGTTCTATAGCTGATGCTCCTTCAAATGACTGTTTCATGTTCCAGCCCATTTTGTCTTTAGACATTTCTGATATTTCTCAGCCAACTTCTCAACCAGCCACTGCTCTCTCAGCTCCTCAAAGAGTTACTGTGAATGAGGCCTGTGTTGCTGAGCAAGCCAATTTACCGTGTACTCCTAGCGTTCTGCCTGAGCCAGGTGACACAGAGACTATTAGCCATTCCTCTGCTATGAACAGTTTAATCTTTAAACCAGCTCTTGTATCTGTGACTCCCAGTGTTGCTCCGTCAGTTTCTCAGGCTCTGGTTTTTCCTGTGCCACAACTCGAAAGTGCTAACTCGGACACTACCTGTGTAACCTCGCCTTCTCCCGTGCCTGCTAAGCATGAGACTGTTTCTGTTTTTCCTTGTGGACTCCTTGAAACTGTGTATTCCATGCCTGTTAAGGTTAAGAGCCGTAAGGTTTTGTCTGCTATACATACACTGGCAAAAGAATTTGGTTTGAGCACTGCAGAGCTGGTTGCACAGGTTAACTTTTCTGTTCCCCGGTCATGTCAGTTTAACTCTGTGCGCCATGCTTTTCGGCCAAGTTTCATGGACTCTGTGTGTACTACGTCTCGAGCTACATCCTGTACAACTGTGTGTAGAGTTGCTTCACACCCAGGTTATCCAGACACTACTTGTGTGAATTCCCCAGTACCTGTGACTGCTCCTAAACTCACTCTTCCTAAGACTGCTAATTATGACATGGACAACTTAAGTACAGCAGAGTTGCTTGAACCAGCCCACCATAAGTCGCGGTTTGCTGAAACTGTGTTCGGCACCATCAACCTAGTTTACCCTGTGTCAGTTGCTGTTCCTGTGCTTCGCTCTCCACCTCCGGTTCCTGTACCCAGGGCAGCGCGGGCCCAGCTTCCCCTTGCACCCGTATCAGTTCCTCGGGTGAGGATGGCTGAGGTCCAGCTGGTCCCTGCATCTGTCTCCAGCTTGGCAGAGGCTCCATTCATCCCGGCACCCGTACCTGCTCATCGGGTGGGGTTGATGGACACCCAGCCATTGCCTGCACCTGTTCCGGCTCCCGGGTGAGGTCAGCTGTGACCCTGCCGACTCCTGCACCCGTCTCAGTTCCTCGGTGGGAGCAGCAGAGGTCCAGCTAGCTCCTGCACCTCACGCCGCCCCCAGGGTTAAGGCTGCAAGAGCCCAGTTCGTCCCTGCACCCGTATCTGTTCCTCGGTGGGGATGGCTGGTGTTCGGCCAGGCCCTGCACCCGTTCCTGTTCCCGGAGGAGAGCAGCCAAGAGTCAGACACCTGCTCAGTCACCGGTTCAACTACCTGCTGTTCCACCAACATTACAGCCATTGTCACAACCACCACTACAACTCGTACAACTCGCACTTTTTGTCCATAGCGCAGTCATTATCTCAGTTATTAGCCCAGTTTCCTGTTCTGTCACCAGTTCAGTTGCTAGCTCAGTCACCAGCCCTGTTAAAAGCTCAGCAGCCCATTCAGTCACCACCAACCTCAACTGGAAGCCTTTGTGAGCTTACTCAGCCAGCTGAGGACTGCGTGGTGCTGACACATCTTGGACAGACTGTTTGCCCTTGACAGCCCCAGCCGTTGCATCCCAAGCCGACTGCGTGCCCTGTGCAGCTACAGTTAGCGTCCGCTGAGCCAGAGGTCTCCACACCTGCTGGCTCTGCATCTCTTCTCGCTGGCGGTTCAGGAGAACCGCTCCAGCCATCCTCGTTTCGCTGGGGTTCAGGAGAACCGCTCCAGCCATCCCTCGTTTCCGCTGGGGGCTCTGGTGAGCCCGGCCAGCACTTCCTCGTCTCCGCTGGCGGCTCTGGTGAGCCCGGCCAGCACTTCCTCGTCTCCGCTGGCGGCTCTGGTGAGCCCGGCCAGCATCTCCTCGTCTCCGCTGGCGGCTCTGGTCAGCCCGGCCAGCACCTCCTCGTCTCCGCTGGAGGGTCCAAGTCACCTCCGCCTGGTCCAGCTCCGGCTTCTGCTCCTGCTCCGCCTACGCCGTCGTCTGGTCCAGCTTCGGCTTCTGCTCCGCCTGGTCCAGCTCCGGCTTCTGCTTCTGCTCCGCCTACGCCGTCGCCTGGTCCAGCCTCTGCTTCAGCTTCACCCTCGTCTGGTCCTGTGCCCACCAAGCCTCGACCAGTACGCCTGATGCTTGAGAGCCGCCGCCGTCTTCCACGCGGCCGGCCTCCGGACCCGCTCTGCTGCCGCCGCCGTCTTCCACGCGGCCGGCCTCCGGACCCGCTCTGCTGCCGCCGCCGTCTTCCACGCGGCCGGCCTCCGGACCCGCTCTGCTGCCGCCGCCGTCTTCCACGCGGCCGGCCTCCGGACCCGCTCTGCTGCCGCCGCCGCCTTCCACGCGGCCGGCCTCCGGACCCGTTCTGCTGCCACTTCTCACGTGGCCGGCCCCCGGAACAGCCGGACTATGAACTTTTGTGCTGTCGCCCCTCGGGTCGACCTTCTGCTCTCCATGGACGCTGTTTCCCTGGACTCCAGCATCTTCTGTTTTGGACTATTTTTGTTTGTTTCGGGGCTCGGTTTTGGTCTCATGCTCCTTGTGTTTGGTTTGGTTTCGGTCCCTCCGTCCTGGTCCCCCGCCTCCCGCCCTGGTTGGGTTGTTTTCCGTTTTCTTGTCTTTTGGTTCTCGGGTTTGGGCTGCCTGGAGTCAGCCCTTAAGGGGGGGGTACTGTCATGGTCCTGGGCCACGTTGGCCCAGTATTCTTAGTTTTCATGTATTTTGTTCCTTATTTAGGCCATGCTTCCTGAGTTGCTCTGTTACATTGTTTCCTTATGTTTTTCCCCTTGTGACTCCTACCCCCTGTGTGCCCTCTGTGTATCTGTGAGCCCTCATCTCTCCTTGTGTTTTATTCCATGTTTTACCCAGCCAGTTATGTCTGTGCTCTCCCGTGCTCTCTCTCTCCTGTCTGAACCTCTGTGCACTTCCTGTTTTACTTTGACAGTCTCCCGTCAGTGTTGCATTCACTCCTGTTGTGTCTTGTTATGATTATCAGTGTCACCTGTGTTTCCCGTGTGCTCCCACTTCCTCGTTAACCCTCTGTGTATTTATGTCTGCCTCTCCCTCAGTTCTGTGTCGCGTTCTCCCTCATGCTGTGTGTTTCTACCTGTAGCTCCCTGTGTGTTTTGTTAGAGTCTTCTGTTACGGGTCCGAAATTGAGGACGAGAGTAAAACAATCATGGTCCAGAAGAGGTCAGTCAAACATTTGATTTTAATGAATACACGCAGCGTGGGGAGACGTACACTGAAACCGTCAGTTGTAAATCCCACCCAAAAATACACTTCAGATTGCTTTTATAACATCAGGGTATTATGACGCCCCTCATGCGTTTACAAGCACATAATTTGCATCTTAAGAACATTATTTGCCTCTTCTACAGACACTGATCTATTCTAAGAGATAAATGCAGACACAGAAGTTCCCTTTCTGGCATCCATCCAAATATGGTGATGATCTCAGGCCTTTGAGGTCCCCATGGACTTGTCCTCCTCTTTGCGTCACCTGTTGCTAGGCAAACTCAAATGCAACAAGAAGCTGAATACATTCAGGCCTTCACTCAGCCACTATTTTACTGTAGCAATATACTCAGCATATAAGCTTTTAAGATTATAGATTTAACTCAACGATTTAAAGTGGTTATAACTGCACCTGTAATAAACATGTTAATATTTGATTATGATAACCCTGTAATACAAATTATAACATAATGCCAGCAACTTCAATAAATGCTTGGATGAAATGATAATTAATGCAATGATAAAGATGATGGTTATGTAAAATAATCCCTGTAATTCCACACTTCCCAGTTTAGATTTTGTAGAGTTTTTGTGTTCAGCAATAAAAGCTGCCATTTTGAGTTCAGTCCAGTCTCCAGTGAGTTTGCATTTGGGTCCAATTCCTGCCGGCACACAGCCGAATCATGACAGTATAGGATCAAGACATTCCTTTGTCTCTGACCACCTCTCCAGCCACTCTGTGCTGGGGAGGATTATTACACATCCTTGTGAAGATTCTGTTTGATGTTTGGTAAGCTTCCTGCCCTTTGCATGGCTTCACTGTGTTGTGCATGGTGAAGCATATATTGGGTGTGGGGGAGATTACCATTTTATGACTAAGGATGTTGTTAGAAACAGTTGGAAGTCACGCACACAGAGAGACACACATTCTCACACACTCACTCAAACACACACACACACACATTTTCACATGCATACAGATGTTTACACATACACACACATAGTGCCTTGTCTTAGAACCATTTGGGGGTTTATGGTGGGAGGTGCTTTTGATGTGATGTGTATTGTGTGAACTGTTTTCCCAATAAAAGGCAGCAAGCGGAGGCGGATTTGGGGTCATTTTGTGGTAGATACCGACGAGGCCTCCCTTGCAAGTAAATCGATCGATTGCTGACTGTCTTGTTTTTTTCATGATGAATAAGTCTCTAAACTAGCGGGGCTTGTGGAAACACAGACCCAACAGTGACTTTGCCTCTAAACAGGAAAATGAGCAAGAAGAGGTTAAAGTGGGATTGAGCAGGTGGGGAACCCTAAAATCAGCTGTAGTGGCTCAGCGTGGGGAAAAGAATCACAGCTCACAATAATTTCTACTGAGAGCTCCAGTAGATTTTCTTAAAGTACAAGCTGTGATCAGCTGACCTGCTGCTCTCTGTGGATGTACACAACTGAATTCAACCAGATATTTCATGAGCTGTCCTGGGTGATTTCCATCCTCTACACTGACAGTACACTGTCTTTATATTAGACACTATACTGTTGGTATGAAGGTGGAACTCAGTGAATGAATGTCAGCATCTTGAGCTTCAGTTTAAATGAATCTCTGCAACACTCAATGTAATCTAATTCTGACATGAGCACCACAGTCACTGTGCACCAGTCACACACTGTTCTTTACTTTAAATCCATCACGGTTCAGCAAACTAACCTGTTTATCCTGCACTAACCTGCAGAGGATCTTCATGCAGTCTTTAAATAACTCAGTCTGTTTCAGATTGTTTTGTAGCATCTTTCAGTATATGAAAAAACATAATGTCACACATACAGACCCAATATCTGATTTCAGCACATGAGGACTTACATGTAAGCTTTACATTTCCAGTTTATTAAATCCCACTGAGCAGTCCTTACTTTTAAATCTAACCTCTCTTCTTCCTCTCCTGTCCTGTGTGTCTTATCTTTCTCCATCTCTGAGTGAAGTTAGCTCTCTTTCTTTTCTCTCCCTGTGATGTACAGCAGCTGGACCTTTAGCTAGCAACACACTGTGAGACAAACTGCACACAAACAGAACTTAGAACTTTTTTTATTGTCATTGTGTAGTTTTTTAGGTAGCAAGACCACAAAGGTGCAAAGACCACACAGTTTGTGTGTTTGCTGATGTTTGTTGAGCTGATAGAAATGCTGCATTTGAAATTACCTGCCACTTAAAAAATATTAATCCATTTATTCTTTCTCGTCTTGTCAATTGCTAGCTGGATGCTGAAGTACCGTGACTGCAACTTATGAGCACCTGCAGTTGTTCGGGTGTTGTGCCCAAAAAAAAAACACTGGCCCACTTTAACTCCTGACTATGTTTTACAAACAGTTTTGCCTCTTTCATCTGTTTTTATGTTTCATAACCAGGTGATTAGTACACTATCAGGATTGCCTTTCATGTGTTACTGTTTAGGTTCAAATCAGTTTGATGTTTGATGCCTGCAGCGATGAAATCACTCCCCTCAAATGGCTTAAACCAAAAGTAATAAGCCTGTTTTGAAAATGTAAATATACAGATATGTGTAGGGAGTAAATGCTTTAAAAAAAAAAAACCCGAAGCTACAATCAGAATCTGACATTTGTTTGAAGGTTCAGTTTGTTCAAAGACTGCATTTCACTCACTTCCTCTGTTTGTATCTCTGTCACTGCAGGACCAACATGGACCGAGAAGTCAGCGCTCTCAGGAGGTCGACAAACCTCACAGAAGAAAGAGAGAGAAAAAATACACCTGTGACGATTGTGGGAAGGATTTTACGAGGAAGATTAAACTAAAACGTCATCAGGTCATCCACACTGGAGAGAGACCGTTCAGCTGTGACTTGTGTGAAAAGTCTTTTTCCTGGAAGAGTAGCCTAAAAACACACCAACTCATCCACAGTGGAGTTAAAGCGTACAGCTGTGATCAGTGTGGCAGAGCTTTTACTCAAAGTAGCCACTTACAGATGCATCTAGTTACCCACTCTGGAACTAAGGCATACAGCTGTGACATCTGTGGAAAAACTTTCAGCCACATAGGAAGCCGAAATAGACACCTACGCATTCACACCGGACATAATGTGTACTGGTGTGAACAGTGTGGCAGACATTTTGCTACAGGCACACACTTACAACAACATATGTTTACCCACACTGAGGAGAGACCTTACAAATGTGACCTGTGTGAGAAGACTTTTAAAGCTCCACATTACCTTTCGTTGTGACCTTTGTGGAAAAACTTTCAGTTGGCAAACCGACCTAAAAATACATCAATGTAGACATGCTGGAAACAAACTGAAATACTGCAAAGAATGTGGGAGAAGCTTCACCACATCAACTGAGTTAAAACGACATGAACTGTTTCACAGTGGGGTCAAAAAGCACCTCTGTGATCAGTGTGGGTCATCCTTCACCACTGCAAGTGAGTTTAAATCACACAAACGAGTCCACACAGGAGAGAAACCATACAAGTGCAGACACTGCGACAAAAGCTTCTCACAATCAGGTAATCGTAAAAAGCATGAATGTACACACATGGAAGGAAACTACAGCTGTGACCAGTGTGACAAGAGCTTCAGGAATCTCAGTTCATACTCTGAACACAAACAATCCCACATTACTAATAAACTGTTTCACTGTTACCAGTGTGCCAAAACATTCACCTCATTGTCGTCTCTGTGCAAACATCAACGTGATCACTCAGGGCTGAAATCACTCCCATCACTGGATCACAGTGAAGCTGAAGAGAGAGGAAGTTCCTCTGGTTTCAGTGTCAGACTCAAAAAGCTTGAGATCAGGCTCCACAGAGTTCAGATAGAATCAACTGTAAAAATCTGATGAGGCAGCTATAAATCAAACTGTTCCCCTAGTTCCATTTTATCATTTCAAACCTGTTCATGTTGAGTGTTTTTTGTTTTTTTTCATCAGTTGGTTGAAAACTCTGTTTCCTGTTATGAAGTTTTTATTTGAATGTATTTTGATCCACATGTTCTGTTTTCTTGTTGAGGTTCTTTGTGTTATTAAGTTTTGCAAAGGTTATGTAAAAATCAAAAATGTTAAATAAAGATACTGTTTAATGACAGAGATTTTGAGCCATGATGTCATTTGCTGTATTTAAAGACTGAAGTGACAAATGGAAACATGTTTACAGTCAGAGTCAGATGAACAGTTTTCAGTGGCACAGATGGAATTTTATCAGAGGAGGAGACTTGGCTGTTCTCCACTCACACTGAACAGGGTCCCTGCAGTTTATTAAAAATCTGACCTGAAAGTTATGAAAAATAAGATCTTTAAAGTCTTTTATTTTTTTAATCAAACTTGCTGTAGGTTTTAAAGCTTCTGATTTTCTGTTTAAGCTGTCAAAACGATTCATTTTGGAGAATAATCTTTTAAAGTTGTGGTTTCACTTGCTCAGAGTTTATCAGTGTTTCCTGATACAAGGCAGGATGGATCCATGCTTTTGTTGTTTAAGACTAATTCTGACTCTAAAATCTGAATATTGCAGAAACTGAGACCCGTCAGAACAGGCAACATTTATCAATCTTCTATTGTCCCCCTCTGTTCCAAAAGTAATTGCTACAAGGATGTCATTAGAAACACGTAAGAGTGCTGTTACTGTGGAATGTAAATGTTTAAATCAGACTGAAAGCACCAAAATACCATTAGTATCTGAAAATGTATTCTATTGGGTAAATACTATGTTCTCCAATACATTTGAAAGGAATGGGAGTTTTGAGATCGGTCTAAAATTTGAGCAAACTGAGGGGTCAAGCCCAGTTTTTTGTAATAAAGGATGTGCAATTTCATGTTTAAAACCATCGGGAACCACACTGGAAGTAATACTGCTTTTTATATTGGCAAGGACTGAGGTTCCAATCCAGGGAAAAACCTCTTTAAAGAGCCATGCAGGGACAACATCCTCAGGAGAGTCAGAGGGTTTCATTTGCCTAACCACCTCATTAAGAACTGTAAACGAAACAGGTTCAAAGTAATGTAAATATGCTGAGCAGGGAATAAACACCGATGGGTCACATGTAGGAAGTACTATTGCTGACCTGATAGACTCGACCTTGTTTACAAAGAAAGAAGGAACTGATTACATGTATCAGGAGATAACAGGATCCAGGAGACGCCTTAGGATGCGACGGAACGGACCATAACCAGCTGGAGCGGCCGCTGAAGAAAAGACAAGGCAAGCTTTAAACTTCACCAGCTGACCGGCAGGTTTACCCCAAGTAAGCAGGAACATCAGCCAGGAGCAGTGGATACCCTGTTTTTGGTCCTTCTGATTAGAGTTTTGAAAGATGATGGCAAAAACTGAAGATCCAAAAGTTTTGGTGTTCACCAGGTTTGAGTTGATTTCGAGACAAACAGAACAAACAGTAAGACAATTGACAGAGGTAGACGGCAAGCCACACATACTGAAGCCATCTTACCCCTTAGTTCAATTATGTAAATTGCAATTATGTAATCTGATCATTTACAAACTGAAAGTATCTAAACAAAATATAACTAATGATTATAAAAATGGGAAAACAGACATATGTGTGACATAAAAGTAAATGTGTTACATAAACCTGACAAACAAGGACAGCTACATGTAGTCTGAAAAACAGCAGTTTTTTTTTTTTTAAAGTTTGCAGGTCTATCAGTGCAAGACATTCTTACAAAGAAGAGACTGTTAAAGTCTCTAATTCAGTGAACCATCATTGGTCCAGTCTGTTTGGTTAAATATAGTAAGTTGATCTATGTCCATTTATTCACACATTTTCTGTTGTGCTTATCCAGTTCAGGATCACAGTGGGGCTGGAGCTGGATATGTTAAATAAATAAACCTTCAAAAGTTAACATTACATATGCATCTATGTATGTTGTTGTCCACAGGATGAGAAAATCAAAGTCAAACTGGAAGACTGTGCAACATGTGAATGCATGTTTGTGTTTATGCCTGTGTCTTTCAGAGGAGGCTGGAGGCACTGAAAGGCTTTTCTAACAGTTCCTGTTCAATTGAAGCAGAACCATAAAGGTTGCTGGACTCCATGATGGCCTTACCCCCGAGAAGCTTTTCTGTTAAAGGAGAAACCAGTGAGAAGCTATTTTCAAAGTAGCTGAGCAGATTTTATCTCAAGTAAGTGATTAAGTGTTTGTTCATTTCTTCTGCCACTTAAACAACGTTTAAGGACATCTTAAGCCTGCACAGTTACAGATGTCAAGGTCAAGGTTAAGGTCAAATTTATTTATATAGCACATTTCCAGACAGACGATGCTGCAGAAAGTGCTTAACAATATAAAAATGCCATTAAAAAGAAACAATGTAAAACAATAATAACAATATAAAACAATGATAGGACAATAAAATAATTAAAACAATAACTAAGACTATTAGATAAGAGCAAAATGCTTGGTCATAGTGTGTTAAAAGCCAGGGCATAAAAATATGTCTTTAGTAGTGATTTAAATTGATCAAGTGTTTGTACCAATAATGTATGTTAGATTGATGCTTGTTTTAGTATGCTACTCTACAGTTAGGGTCACCATCTCTATTTGAGTATCATTAATATACAAAACACTAAAAACCTTGTGCGTACTATAATCCTCCATGATGCTAAGCCTTCTCTGTCTGACCTACACTGCCCCTTTTACAAATGTTACAGTTAACACATCATCTGCTCCCCAGCTTATCATCTAGACATGTACTTTACAAATTCAATTAGGCCCTTCCTTCCGTCTTGTTACGTTTTCCAAACAGCTGAAATATTTTTGTAGCTGCAGTAATTTACTGCAGGGCATTAACATGTTCTGTTCAGAGCGGTCACGTCTTCGTCTCTCTGACATACTTACTGAAGACATAGATAATTCTTTTTTTTTTTAATGTTTTTTTTTTTATAAGCTTTATTTTTCATTTTTAAATTGCAAAACAAACAAAAACAAACTAACTAACAAAGCAAACAAACAAACAAACAGAAAGCTCGCAACTATGGGACAGAGCAAGTACCAACAAATAACCACAACATGACTGGCCATTTGGCCACAGAAGCACTCCCAGGTGCACACTCTTGTATCTGTGTCTTTCAAGGATAACCTCAGACATCTGAAAACCAAACACAGAAGATACAAGCATAATATTAATAATAATAATAATAATAATAACGATAATGATAATAATATTAACAATAATAATGATAATAATAATAATAATAACATACCAAAATTAATAATTACAGAATTTTATTTTTTTTTAAAACAAACAAACAAACGAACAAAGAACTCAAAAAAAAAAAAAAAAAAAAAAAGGTGAGTAAAACAAAAAACACAGAGCACATCATGTGAACCCCTCCCACCATCCCCCCACCCCTTTACCCCTGTATGGCTCTCAACCTCATCACATTCGTTTATCCAGACAGCCCATATTTACACCTCTCATGCACAGGAATCAACATCCCCCACGATAAAACTGCGTAAAACTGCAGCTAACACCTCTTTGATCTGTTAGGTCCAGAGATGGTAGTACTGCCAGGAAGGGGCCCCAGATTTTTTCAAAGGTTCCATATTTCCCTTTTACACTATGCGATATCTTCTCAGGTGTACAGTAGGACGCTAGTTCATTAATCCAGTGTCTCAATGTTGGGGAATTTTCAGATTTCCATTGTAGCAGAATACATTTTTTCACTGCAGTACTCGCAAGTAAAATAAAATATTTCTTATGGTAATTTACATTAATAGAACCTGTGTCACCTAGAATCCATAGTTTTGGGTCCGATTCAATTTGGATCCCCATTACCTTTGAGATTATTTCAATAGCCCGTCTCCAAAACTCTTCTATCACTGGGCAATTCCACAGCATATGCAGCAGATCACCATCTCTCACCTTACATCTCCAGCATTTGGGGGAATAATTATTATCAATTTTATGTAACCTATAAGGGGTATAATATATCCTATGAAGTATATTAAATTGCATTTGCCTGTGTTTTGTAGAAATTAACATGGTCTGTGCCTGTTCCAATAAATGGTACCATTCTACCTCTTCATAGATATGACCCAAGTCTGTTTCCCATTTTCTTTTTATAGACATTTTGTTATAGTCAGGTAACTTTTCATTGATAATAGTATATATAGAAGATGCTATTCCTTTTATTGATTTCCATGGTTTGGTGCAAAGATGGGTTTCAAGAGGAGTTTCTTTTGGAATCTCGGGGAATAACCCTTTGGATTTCTCTTTAACCCAATCTCTTATTTGTAAAAATTTGAAGAAACTTTGTCCTGAGAGTTTGAATTTTTCCTTTAGTTGTTGAAAGTCAGTAAATGTATCATTATTATACAAGTCAGCAACAGTTCGAATATTTCTGTCCTTCCATCTCTGCAATATTGGGTCAGCGATATGATAAGAGAGATCAGGATTGCCCCATAGGGGTGTCCTTCTAAGAAAAGAAATATTTATTTTCAGAAGTGAGTGGGCTTCCTGCCAGGCGCAGAAGGTGTTTAATATTATCAAATTATTTGTGAGCTTGGATAGACATTTTTTTGTACCTAAAAATGGGACTTCTTTTAATAGTATGGGGTTCACCTCATGTTGTTCTATTGGAACCCATCTAACCTCACTCCTCTCTGCATGTAGCCAGATCCAGATTGATCGATACTGAGAGGCAAGATAATAGTTCCTAAAGTTTGGTAAATTAAGTCCTCCCCTTGAATATGGGGCCTGTAGAGAGGAGAGTTTGAGTCTTGGATTTTTCTTTTGCCATATGAAAGAAGTTATAAGTTTGTTAAGCTCTTTGAAAAAACTTTTAGGGACATTTGTAGGGAGACATTGAAATAAGTAAATGAACTTAGGCAAGGTGTTCATTTTAATAACATTAATTCTCCCTATAAGAGATAATGGAAAATCCATCCATCTCTGAATAATGAGTTTGGTTTGCTCCAATAGTTTGATATAATTTAGTTTGAATATTTGATCCTCGGATTTGCCAATTTGTATCCCCAAATATGTAAAGCCATTATTACACCACTGTAATGGGTCAGTAAGAGCTCTAATACGGCTCTCTTGTATATTTAATGGCATAATCTCACTTTTGGTATAGTTTATCTTATATCCTGAGGCTGCACTGTATTCTTTAAGACACTTCATTAAAGAGGGAATTGATTTAAGAGGGTCCATTATATATAGTAAGAGGTCATCCGCATATAGAGAAAGTTTATGTTCACTTGTGCCAAATTTAATTCCAGATATGGAGGCACTAGTACGAATGGCAACTGCTAGTGGTTCGATCGCAATCGCGAAGAGCAAGGGGGAGCTTGGGCAACCTTGTCTACAGCCTCTAGTTAAAGAGAAAGTGCCTGAGAGCACATCATTTGTTATGATATTGGCTCTGGGGGCATTAAAAAGTGTCCTAACGTAGCGGGTGAACTTCTCTCCAAAGCCCATAGCTTCCATTGCCTGAAATAGAAAGTTTGGCTCAATCCTATCAAATGCTTTATTAGCGTCCATTGAGATTATTAGCAGTGGGTCTTGATTTTTTGGGGCAGTATTCAGTATATGGAGCAAACGTCGCACATTATCTGCTCCGTGCCTGTTTTTAATGAAGCCTGTTTGGTCGGCATTTATTATCTTAGGCATAATGTCTTCCAATCTAAGTGTGATTATTTTAGATAATATTTTATAATCTGCGTTTAAGAGGCTAAGGGGTCTGTAAGATTCACATCTCTGTTTATCCTTACCCGGTTTTGGAAGTAATGTGATTGTTGCAATTTCCAATGATTCTGGTAATTTTTTATTTTCTAAAGCTTCTTTAATCATATTTGTAAGTGGTGTCAATAATTCATTAGAGAATGTTATTATTATTATTATCATTATCATTATTATTGTTAATATTATTATCATTATCATTATTACTATTATTATTATTATTATTGTTATTATGATTATGCTTGTATCTTCTGTGTTTGGTTTTCAGATGTCTGAGGTTATCCTTGAAAGACACAGATACAAGAGTGTGCACCTGGGAGTGCGTCTGTGGCCAAATGGCCAGTCATGTTGTGGTTATTTGTTGGTACTTGCTCTGTCCCATAGTTGCAAGCTTTCTGTTTGTTTGTTTGTTTGCTTTGTTAGTTAGTTTGTTTTTGTTTGTTTTGCAATTTAAAAATGAAAAATAAAGCTTATGAAAAAAAAAAAAAAAAAAGACCACTGGCACATTTTTATTTAATGTCATTCGTAGAGCTAAAAAACCCTGCTAGACTGTTTTCAAACATGCATTTTGGTAATGCAGAACAGTAGACTGGTATGTATCAGAGGGAGATTTTGTACTTTTTACATTTTTGACATGTTAAGTTACTGTGCTATATTTTGACCACTAGCCTAACATTGCATTGGTCCCCCTTGTGCTGCCCAAGCTGCCCTGATGAAAGTAACATCCACATGGATGGCATGAACCAAGGTTTCCCAGCAGAACATTGCCCAAAGCAACACACTGCCTACACAGACTTGCTTCACTCCCCACGTGCATCAATGTGTCTTTGCCACCCAGGACCCTGTCGCTGGTTCGCCATGGTTCCTTCCTTAAACCACTTTTAGTAGATACTGCCCGCTGCAGGCCGGGAACACCCCACAAGCGATGCACTTTTTGAGATGCTCGAAGCTAGCCGTCACAATTTGGCCCTTTTCACTAACATTGCTATTTTTTGTCATTTTTCGTGCTTCTAACACATCAGCTTTAAGGACAAAATATTAACTTTCTTCCTAATATATCCCACCCACTAACAGGTGCCATGATGATGAGATAAGAGTTATATATGTCTCTGTATATATATATATATATATACTGTTAAGGTTCAAAAATATAGGGAAGGAAACACAGGAGGAATGCAAGTAACCACACTGGTCCAAAGGGTAAAGACGATGATTTTAATGAAATGACACGCGTGGGAGAATGAGCGGACTCCGTAAGCAGACAGCCCCACAATCTCATCCTCCTAACATCAAAATACAGTTTTATATGCATCAGAGTATATTTAGTGACGCCCCCTCATTGCATCATCACATACATCAGCTTCAAAACCACAAATGTTCTATTCGACAACTTAAGGCACAATTAAAAGTACACTGGCTTCCATCTTCTTTCCGGTGGTTTCCCGTAAACCAGCTCAGCTCTCGCATCGTGCATCTACTGCTTCATCAGTCAACTCTCACCTACACCCTAACAGTGTGTGTGTATGTCTCTGCGCGTGCACAGAGTGTGCATCTGCTCTCTGCACCTTAGTTGACCTCACTTAGGCAACCAGGCTAAGGCCATCCTGTGTTGTGATGATCTTAACTTCTATGTAAAATGTATAAACTCATTATACAAACTCAGACTCTGGTTTTGGTTTCACTTTTGCAAAGCCTGCAACTTCAAAAGCCTATAACTTCCTGTCTCATTTTGGAGTTACTCTACGTGGGGCCTTTTCTTTCACCCTGCAGTCTGCATACAAACATTAAAATTATAAATTCAAAAGCACTTCGGGTTATAGATTCAACTCAACAGTTTAAAGTGGGTTTTTTTACTGGACCTGTAATAAAGGCTATAACCATATATATTACATGATTATGATGCAACAGTAATGACAGTAATAACAGAAATAACAAAGTAATAAAAATAGAATTAACAAAAATAAATAATAAATGGAAATAACAAAAATGACAAAAAATAATACTTCGTTCCCAACAATTCCTCTCTTGACCTCTGGATGTTATCCAGAGGTCACCAAAACAAATAAAAGCATGACCGAAACTAATAATTCACAGAGTAGATCCTAGCCTAAGACTAGATTCACCTTAACTGTGAGGGATAAAAAGAACCTTCTCCCTACTATGCTCTTCCCCTCACTTATGTCCATCAATCGTTCTCTTTATTCAAACTTGGCTCAACCTATTATGTTTGGGAGTCTTTAATCAAAAGCATAAACCTAATTATCTTCTGACTTTCTGACTTTTGTTCCTATATAATCTTAGACATCACTCATCTCAATCTACAGCATTTTAACAGTCTTACAGCACTGCTTTCATATGTTTCCTGTTGTTCACTCTATTCAACATCCTGTACTGTCACAGCTCTGGCCTAAAATCACCTTTCACAAGAAAAAAATCATCATAACCACTTATTCTACACAAGGATCAAAGAAAAAACAACCATTTTAATCAACTAAGTATATAAACATATGATCAATAGCTCCTAAATAAATTTCATCATAGCTAAAAGCTGAACTCTAACTGTATTTTAGAACTCACATTTCCTGTGTTATAACCTGTTTTAATATATCATTTTATTTCATTTTGCTGCTCTTAATGTAATGGTACATTCTAATTATATTTTATCAGTCATTATATTTTATCAGTCTTAACCAAAATACATAAGCTTTCCCCCCTTTGGACCTGGTTTAAAGCAAAAAAGAAACCTCGGTCACTTCGACAAGCGTTCGTTATTCTGTAGCTGCATTTTATATAATAAGACTCATTTGGAGCTGCATGTGTTATCTCAATATTTTACATGTCACCCAATTTAGTTACAAGCAAAACTCCTATTCAGTTAAATGCTAAATGGATTTCAGGCCTTTTGCCTGGAATCAATACTATCAGGTGTGTTGATGAACTCTATATGTCTGTAAGCGTGCGCAGCCTTCAATGCTCTGTCATCTTGTACAATAAATTGCTCGGACCTCGCCCCGAACAAAGCTTCTGACCTTCAGTTATGGACTTGAGCAACATTTCTTTAATAAGCACAAAATGCAATGTGTATGAAATCATTCCTGTGTATGTAATCTTCAATACTATTCATTCGGGTCAGTGACACTTTTAACATCCTCATAAAAGCTCTCCTCTACCCTAGAAATAAATCTATTTACTATCTGTTTCTAAAGCCTACATTATAACAACTTATCCTAAAAGTCAAAAGAAAAAATCACACATTTTCTACTAGTAAAATCTTCACTAATCTTCCCCAAAGCATATCCTTTATTCCCACAGTTTCCCTTTAAGTTTGGTGCACAACTTCTTATTAACACCAGCAATTCATCTTCTAAACCTAATTCAGTTCATTTTAATCGTCATAAAATCATACTAAAACCCATTTCAAATTAAACAAATTAAACCTTAAATCCCTCTCTTTTTTGACACATCTCATGTGGCAAAAACTCAACATGCTTCACCCAAGCTTAACAAATTAACAAGGGAAAAAAGGTTAGTCATCTCATATCATTTCTCAGGACAGCTCAGCAATCCTCCTCTCCGGTATTTTGTTCCAGCCCTGAAACCCTGTGTTTAAGGAACAAAATCAATTTAATCATCATGTCAAAACTTCTCAAACTCCTGCTCCATCGAACTCTGGATCCTTGGAATTTCCTGGAAACACAACCTGTACTTTACATTTCATACTCAACTCTCCCTTTATGATCTAGTCTGTGTCATGACAAAAAATAAACTTAAACAGAACAGTTATTAATCATATGTTACCTCCGTTAATGGTAACTTGAGTTACATCAAACAATGTTTCCCTTTTAGCATTTTATAATGTAATAATATGGTCTAACCCAAATCAACAAAACAGAAATTCACTCAAAGGAACATCAGCATCCCCAGATTTAAGTCTCCCACTTCTCCTGTTTGTCAACCTTTTATTTATTTCCCCCCTTGGTCCAATCACTCACATTCACTCCCATTCACTCACATGCATTCACACATGATATTTTTGCTGATACTGCAGCCTTCTGCGCACGTCATCAGATGCTCCACATCAGCAAAATGAGCTCATTCGTATGTTGTATTTCGTTTTCCTTTTTAGGAAAGTAGTTCTCTATACTTTTGACTGGATTGACTCGCTGCAATCCTTACTTGGTAATTTTGTCAGCGCCGTCAGTTCACTTTCTTCCAGGCCTGCTTAGAACAAAAATGAAAAAAGAGAGCTGATTATTAGCTCATCAAAGTACAAAACAAAATCACCTGACAGGTTTTTTCTCTAAGTGCACTGTTACAAAAACTATGGGCCCTTTTAGACATGTCCATGTCTATCAAAACTCCCTCTCTTGAAATAGAAACAACAGCCTCAAAAATCTAAAACAATCTCAAAGTTCACCCGTTCAATGCACTGAAACCTCGTCAAAAGCTGCACCGTTTTACACACAACCATGTCTCCTTTGACACGTCACCATACTTAGATTCAGCCTAAAATATAAACACGTCATAACAATGTGTCCACACTAAATTATAAATTTCTTGTCCAAATCTGCACCTCTGAACTGTCTACTTTGCTTCCTTTCCTCAAAGCCTCAATCACACACACACAGGAAGCTCCTCTGTCGTCACTCACTCGAGCTAATTTGCGTACTGTTTCATCTCAACAAGTCAACGTGACAAAAGAAAGACATGTTTAAACCTTATCACCTTATTCAATTATTTTCATTTTCTTTCTATACTAATCACTTACTTTTATCAATCAGTGCAAGAGCACTCCTAAGTCACCTTTTAAACTACTTTAAACACTTCTCTTTTGTTTTTGTTTTTTTTTGTTTTTTTTGTTTTGTTTTTTTTTTTCCATAACTCACTCCCTTGTCATACAGCTTCTTTTGAGTTATTCCACAACAACTCTATTTTATCCAAGTGTGTTTTAAGTGTATTTTCTTCAACATTCACACCATTTTAACACTCATGTAATTAGCAGGCTGATTTAATTACATATGTTTGTGTTCTTAGCCAAGTTTTAATTACTATCTATGCATTACTCTTCATGAGCTTATCTCTGTAAGGTTAGTGCATTTTCTGTTTGTATGTGTGATTTTCATAAATGTTTCTTTGTGATCTTTGTGATCTTTGTGATCTTGTAAATGTTACTTTTGCAGTGTTTCAAACTCCTTTTGACAGGGTGTGTTTTCTCTCTCTGGCTCATCACTGGTCATTGTTAATGACATTTCCCCTCGCCTGTGCCCAGTGGCCTTACCTGTTAAATCCCGTCTCCTCCAGTGACTCCAAGGTCACTCCGGGACTTAGGTTCAAGCAATCGTGACTGCGCCTTGCCTTAGGTTGTCCCAGGGTTTCGAGGTGGGATCTTACCCGTCATGGGCTGTCCAGCCTTCCATGCCTGCCTACTACAGGGGCCAACTGGGCAAGGGTGTTATCAGGTCTAGGGAACAAACTGGTTCTGGAAATTAAAGGAGTGTAAACTGCTTTCTTTATTAAACTTTCCAACAATAATTTCACATGTAACAGTTTGTGTACGTGCGTTTTCAATTCATTAATGTAATTGTTAGTTCATGTATTTATTTCTCTCGGTCTGTCTCTTTTCTAAACCCTGTAATTAATATAATTTTATTACTTTATTACTTTTTCTTAAAACATGCATTCGCTTCATCTTCTTAGAGTTTAACTCGTCTGTCTATTTCTCTGGGAGCTCCCCTGACATCATCAGTCACACACACACCTTCCTCTCACACACACAGCAGCACAGTATTTCCTGTTTCTCTTTCCTGTTTCTACAGATTAATCAAACACTTGTTTTTTTCATATTTAGAGTCTACAAACCCTCTTTAGTTTTACTAAGTCTTGGTCTAAAAACAATACACCCTTATTTCATGCACACTTTTAAATATTCCAAGTTTTTTGCATTTGTCAGTTTTCGTGACATCATTCACACAGTTAAAATCACTCAAAATACGCTTTCCTAGGAGTATTTTACAGGCATGCTTTTCAAACTCAGAAGGAGCAAATGAAATAAGAACAATTGAAACCTCTAATCATTCTCACAGCACACGCATAACTGGAAAAACAAAACACCACAGCCTTTATTTCTGAAAACAAGTTACTATTGAAAGTAATATTTTAGTCTTCGGTATCTACAGTGCACTGAATATATATATATATCAAAACTCAGTCAATTACTATACATCCACTACCGCAACTCAGAACTTTATTTATAACCCTCTAATAAACATAAATGGCGTCTTAAACACACGCATTCAACAATGTTTGCAGCAGTACTTGTGAAACCAACTGTGGTTTAATCAGTTCACAGCTTCTTATTTGCATTTTATTGCTTTCTAGGACATTCTAGTCTCTAATTCCTCTGTTTTCATGTTACAGCGTCTGTCACCAGCTCACTAGCTGTATTCAGACCTCCCATTTGACACACACAAACACACACTCCCCCTAAAAACCCACAAAAACTATCCCTAAAAACACACACAAGAACCCTTAAGAAACTTCATTCATTTATTTATTATTATTTTAAACCCTTAAGATGTTGTGCTGTGTTTCCTCTGTGCCCATTGCAACCTATATTAACATAAAGCCAAAATTTAAACAGTCTGTCAAATATAACTCCTTATATATTATGGAACTGGAAGAAAAACCACTCACAATGTGCTAAACCCCTCCTTAGCCCAACAAACATCAAACAACTTACACCTATATGTATCACTCAAAGTCAACAACAATACATTAGAAACACCAAATGTAACTGTGTATAGTATCTCAAACTAAAACAAAACCCATCTAAAAATCCTAAAACATCTTACTTGGACACACCAAAAGAGACATCACATCACAGACTCCTTTCACACAGAAATCTCCTATATATTACCCAGACGTCTTTTTAATTACAACTGCACAGATTTTAGGCCTTTTAAAACACCTACCGAATTTCGACAAATTTAATAATAACCGCCCAGCGGAAAACTCCCTGAGTTTTTTGCGACCAATTTACCATTTATCGGTCCCAGACCGCGGCCTCATTTCTAATGCCCTAACACAATTTATAAGCATGAACCAACCCAAACTCTGCCTGAAGCTCTATTTTTGGGCATTTCACATCCCAGGCTTCCCCGAAGTTTTAAGTTAAAGTTACACGCCCGAAACCCGGTTTCTACTGACCAAAAAAGCGCAATGTACTGTCCCGGACAGTAAAAAGTGATCCTTAAATCACTTAGCGTATTCTGGGATGCCCCGTACCCCACAGATTGCCAAACTGGACTAACCCTATTCACCGATAGGTCAGGGTCAAGCGTCCTTGACCAGGAGAGACCGTCACATCTGAGCTGTGCGCTTCCTAAGACTATCCCATAGTCCCGTCCTAAGATAATTTAATTACTTTGAAAACACCCCATAAAATCACACAAGCAATTATATTGATGTTCAAGCCCGGCTTTATATTCAATTAAGACTTAACTGTCACAAACACTTCGCCAATAACCTATAACTCTAAATTCACTCTGCAGTCCAACTGCTTTAAATACACTTATTCTCTTTACTCTTTACTTATTTTCAGCGTTTCATTATCTTTACTTTAACTTATACTTTAGTTCTCATGAGATTTTCATCAAAATCACAACAGACATCTATCAGTAATTTCAGTGAGTAGACTTTTAATTTTGTAATGATGTCCAATCTGGCACACTTAGAAATTCAACAGGTGGTGCCTACCTTTTATTATATGCCGGCTTGTCACTCACTTTGACCACTGACCAATGCCTGAGCGCCTGACGCCTCGGACCTTTCTCCATCCTGTCTCACTTCCCCCCTCGGACGAAGCCCCCAAATGTTAAGGTTCAAAAATATAGGGAAGGAAACACAGGAGGAATGCAAGTAACCACACTGGTTACTTGCATTCCGATGATTTTAATGAAATGACACGCGTGGGAGAATGAGCGGACTCCGTAAGCAGACAGCCCCACAATCTCATCCTCCTAACATCAAAATACAGTTTTATATGCATCAGAGTATATTTAGTGACGCCCCCTCATTGCGTCATCACATACATCAGCTTCAAAACCACAAATGTTCTATTCGACAACTTAAGGCACAATTAAAAGTACACTGGCTTCCATCTTCTTTCCGGTGGTTTCCGTAAAGCCAGCTCAGCTCTCGCATCGTGCATCTACTGCTTCATCAGTCAACTCTCACCTACACCCCTAACAGTGTGTGTGTATGTCTCTGGCGTGCACAGAGTGTGCATCTGCTCTCTGCACCTTAGTTGACCTCACTTAGGCAACCAGGCTAAGGCCATCCTGTGTTGTGATGATCTTAACTTCTATGTAAAATGTATAAACTCATTATACAAACTCAGACTCTGGTTTTGGTTTCACTTTTGCAAAGCCTGCAACTTCAAAAGCCTATAACTTCCTGTCTCATTTTGGAGTTACTCTACGTGGGGCCTTTTCTTTCACCCTGCAGTCTGCATACAAACATTAAAATTATAAATTCAAAAGCACTTCGGGTTATAGATTCAACTCAACAGTTTAAAGTGGGTTTTTTTACTGGACCTGTAATAAAGGCTATAACCATATATATTACATGATTATGATGCAACAGTAATGACAGTAATAACAGAAATAACAAAGTAATAAAAATAGAATTAACAAAAATAAATAATAAATGGAAATAACAAAAATGACAAAAAATAATACTTCGTTCCCAACAATACACACACACACACACACACTATATTTATCTATATCCATCTGTCTGCGACAGATAATACCAAACCAAACAGATTTCACAAAATGGCATCAAATTTCAAAAAACAAGACTTTATTTTAAAAAGTATGCACAGTTTTGGACAAAATTTCATTCATGGAACAGCACTGCATCTTCACTACTTCAGGTCGTTATTTGAACATGACACAGAAAATCAAGACAACAACTTTATCAGAGCCTTTCCAGCCTGCAGGAAAATCAATGGCATTTCTTTACACAGAATAATAAACATCAACAAATATCACATGTGTCAGGAGTTTTCCTGTATTGCAACTCAGGTCGGAATAAAACGCTCAGACAGGTTTAACGTGTACACGGTCGAGACTCAGGGAGAGACTCGCACCGCTGCAGTAAAAAGGAAGAGTCTTTATTCAGAGAGCACATACAGGAAGAGAGAAAATAGAACTGCAGGCTTCCTGTGTAACTTCCCCATTTAGGAGTCTGCACAGAGTTGCAGAGTTTAAGCTGAATACTGAAAAGAGCAAATACATTTAGATAATGAAACGTACTTTTAAGCATAACATAATAAAAATCCCCAAATCCTAAGAAATCTCTTAACATTCCCTCCTGTTGTACATATGTATATGTACAGTTCATAGCTTATTGTATCAGTCTATGGCCACTTGTAAACATTTTTAGCCAAGACATCATAAAACATCCATCCATCCATCCATTCGCTTCCGCTTATCCTTTTCAGGGTCGCGGGGGGCGCTGGAGCCTATCCCAGCTGTCATAGGGCGAGAGGCGGGGTACACCCTGGACAGGTCGCCAGTCTGTCGCAGGGCCAACACACAGGGACAAACAACCATTCACTCGCTCGCATTTCACACCTAGTGGCAATTTGGATTTTCCAATTAACCTATCCCCACAAGTTGCATGTCTTTGGGCGGTGGGAGGAAGCCGGAGTACCGGAGAGAACCCACGCAAACACGGGGAGAACATGCAAACTCCACACAGAAAGACCCCGGCCTGATGTCGGAATTGAACTCAGGACCTTCTTGCTGTGCGGCAACAGTGCTAACCACCGTGCCACCGTGCTGCCCATAAAACAGTGAATATGTTATATCTAAGTGTCTATCTCATTATCATCTTCTTCATTCTGTGACAGGGTGATGTAAGCATGAATTGAAGCAGAATAACAGTATTATAACACCAACAAAAACAAGTCCTTTAATCAGCAGGGACTTCCAAGAGCCGCTTAAAAGCCACGTAAGCCAGTCTTCTGTGTTTGCGGCATAGTCTCGTTGTTGTGCATCCCGAAGTTGTCTGAGTGTTTTCAGAGCATCAGTCATGTTCGATGAGTGCACATTATCTGGAATGTATGTGCAACATGTGTTGTTAAAGAGAATTCTCCTTTCTCGGCGAGAATTATATCCAATGCTACCCTGTGTTGCAGTAATGCAATGCGCAGAGCGTCAATCTCCTGATCCCATTCGTCGTTGAATTTACATGAAGCATTCAGAACCTTTTGTCTTTCAGTCCAAAGTTTAAATTCCTCTGGGACATCGGATGGAATCATGCTGCTTGAGGTCTGGGGTGCTTCGTCTTTTCCTTGTTGTTGACGTTGATGTTGACGTGGCGTCCATGGTTATCTTGAGAGTGTGGTCAGATATGAAAATGGGAGCGCACTGACCTGTCCAATTCCCAGGAAGGATATCCCAGGCCATCCCTTGCACCCAGAAGGTGCCATTTGAGATGTTGCTGCTCTTCACGGGCCCTCCAGGAGCGTGTGTCTGTACTGCTTTGCAGTTGGTGGTGGTGTTTCCCATTGGCGTGGATCCGTTTTCTTGGCGGTAGCATAGGCTGTGGCTCAAATTCCCATGTTTCCAAGAAAGACTGGGAATGATTTAGCCTTACTTCTGTGCTTCACTTTCAGGTCAACCCAGAACCATTCGTCACATGTGCCATTTCGTAGTTCTATCTGGAGAGGTTCCTCATGGTTGACCACGATTCCCTGGAATTGATGCCCACGGCTGGCGTAGCTTGCGGCACACTTTGCCTGAATTATGTCCATTCCCTTCACATACAAGGTGGCGTATTATGTCGTTGGGGGCATATAGGAGCAAACATAGCAGTCCTTTCTGGGTGTGCTGTCATGTATATATCGATACCATGCGTCGTTCATCTTCTTTCTTTCGGGTGAGTGTTAAGAAACTCACCAGGAGTACAACATTAGCCACTAGGAGGACGAGTGTCTTCATGATGACCAGACACACCTGTGACCTCTGATGAGTAGACTACTGGCAAGAAGAAGAAGGCGGGGTATACCCGATCAGCCCTCCCTCCACCAATAGATCACCATACAGGAGTTAGGGGTGTCGGCGTCTAAACGTTTAGGTTGTCACTCACTTTTTTGCAGTGGCTTTGATGGATCCAGGACAGTCTTTCTGCTATTTTGCAGGCAGTAGGTGTGGTGAGTAGCACTGATAAGGACCTTCCCACCTTGGTGAATTCCAATTTTTCCTTTGGAGTACTTTGATCAGGATCCGATCACCTGGTTTCAACCTGCAAGATACTGGAGAGTTGTTTAGAACAATCTCTTTATTTTCAAGTAATTTCAAGTTGTGAGTTTCTGAGAACTTTGTGTCAGTCTCATCCACATTTTTACCAGGCCTATACACTCAGGCCATGGTCTCCCTGTTTCTTCCATGCATGTTCTCAGTCTCTGTTTTATTTCCTAGTGCTTCAGAGACCTTACTGATTACTTCATTAACAAAATGTGTCCCATTGTCTGATCTTATCAGAGTGGGGATGCCATATATTGAAATAAAATGGTTGCACAAACATTTTGCTACTGAGATGGCGTCTGCTTTTTTACTGGATAGATTTCTGGCCATTTTGAGATCACGTCTATGATCACTAGAGCGTATTCTGAGCCTTGGCTTTCATTTAGCTCAATAAAACTCATGTGGATTGTATGAAAAGGATGAGGTGGTGTGCATTATGCGCATTATGTACATTATGGTTTTGGCAAATCATGCATGTTCCGACAAATTTCTGAGATTTTATCTACCACTCCTACCCCCCCTCCTGTTGACAATAATGCTGCTGATATGAACTGCATTGCTTACAGTTCATAGCTCACAGCTCTAAAGCTAGGCATCAGCAAATCATATGCCCAAATCATGTTTTCCAAACTCACTAAGCAAACAAACAAAAATAAAACAAATTGCCTATGGCCTAAGGCTTTGCGTTCATATTAATTGAGTGTAAGCTGCTTTCTTCATTGCAAGTGTTGCAAGTGTTTATTGCCATAAGGTTTAATTCATGCATCATATCACTGAGTTCTAAGTTCAAATTATCTCTTCTGACCCTTTCCAAAAATAATTTCACATATAACAATTTGAGTATGTGTTGTCTATTCATTCTATTCATAGAGTCTATTCACAGAGTTCTGTTTCTCTCTGTGGGCTGTCTTGACACACCACAGGCACACAAATTTCCTGTTTCTGCAGACTAATCGAACTTTTTTGTTTCTCTTTGTATTCATAGTCTATAAACCCTCTTTAATTCTACTAAATCTTGATCTAAAAACAATACACCTTTATTTCACACACACTTTTAAATTGAGCTCTTTCAGACATCAGGAATCATCACACACACTTCCACTCGTTCACTCACTCCACTATGAACCTTTGTAGTGATATACTTTCTTTTTTCTTTATTATTTTTGTACAGATCACACCCAATCACTCAAAACCTACTACTCACAGCATTTACACAGTTAAAATCACTCAAAATATGCTATCATACGAGTATTTCAGACATGCTTTTCAAGATATATAGAGGTCACTCACTGTACATCCACAGTACTGAATTCAAACTCTATTTATACAATTGTAGTGATCAAATCCAGCATCTCCATGCGCGTCACCGCTCCTCATTAGCTTGGTAGTGACCACATATTTAATTCAGCTTCTCATTAGTTGTATAGTATAGGTTTTCATCTTAACAAAGTCTCATCTAAGATGACAGGTTTACAAGCAGGTCAAGTGTCTCTATGCACCCGATTAGTGTAGTTAATTCCTTATTTTCTTCATCTCATATATCATTGTACTGAGTTTGAGCAAACCTTAAGCTTGAATCAGACTACTTTTAACAATCTTCCACCTCACATCATAACTGACTGAGGTGCCTCTTCTTATGTCATTATTAATGTAATCATTGTATTGTTTTTCCTTTTTTATAACAGCAATAGTATATACACTACTTCACTACTTTACTACTAATATACCATAGTATATTAGTTTATATTTTATTATGCATCCATCACGGGTCTGTGCGAATCTGCAGCTTCACACCTTCCCAAGCTGGAGACATTTTCTTTGGCTGAACAATGACGCAGCCTTAATATACCTTATGCATCTCTCTTTTTATTTGATATATTTTCGTGTGAATTATCTGGTTTCATGCATTCTATTCATTCTAGGCACGGTCGTCATGCCAACTATGTTTCATTGTTAATACCAGTTTACAGGTTGTTAACCTTCCTATTATCTCCTATTATCATGCTTATCGCAGATAAGCTCTGCTTTAATTTCAATTAACCTTAATTTAACCTTTTGTTTATCCATCCATCCATCCATCTTCATCCGCTTTATCCGAGGCCGGGTCGCGGGGGCAGCAGCCTAAGCAGAGAAGCCCAGACCTCCCTCTCCCCAGCCACCTCCTCCAGCTTATCCGGGGGAATACCAAGGCGTTCCCAGGCCAGCCGAGAAATATGATCTCTCCAGCGTGTCCTGGGTCTGCCCCGGGGCCTCCTCCCGGTGGGACATGCCCGGAACACCTCACCCAGGAGGCGCCCAGGAGGCATCCTTGTCAGATGCCCGAACCACCTCAACTGGCTCCTTTCGATGCGGAGGAGCAACGGCTCTACTCTGAGCCCCTCCCGGATGGCCGAACTTCTCACCCTATCTCTAAGGGAGAGGCCAGCCACCCTTCGGAGGAAGCTCATTTCTGCCGCTTCTATCCGCGATCTCGTTCTTTCGGTCACTACCCACAGCTCGTGGCCATAGGTGAGGGTAGGGACGTAGATCGACCGGTAAATTGAGAGCTTCGCTTTTACACTCAGCTCCCTCTTCACCACGACGGACCGGTGCAGCGTCTGCATCACTGCAGCCGCAGCACCAATCCGCCTGTCGATCTCCGGCTCCTTCTCCCATCACTCGCGAACAAGACCCCGAGATACTTGAACTCCTCCACTTGGGGCAGGAACTCATCCCGACCCGGAGTGGGCACTCCACCCTTTTCCGGCTGAGAACCATGGCCTCAGATTTGGAGGTGCTGATCCTCATTCCTGCTGCTTCACACTCGGCTGCGAACCGCTCCAGTGCGAGTTGGAGGCCTTCACCTGATGAAGCCAACAGAACCACATCATCCGCAAAAAGCAGAGATGAGATTCTGAGGCCACCGGTGAAAGCCCTCCGCCACTTGGCTGCGCCTAGAAATCCTGTCCATAAAATTATGAACAGAACCGGTGACAAAGGGCAGCCCTGGCGGAGCCCATCACCCACCGGAAACGAGTCCGACTTATTGCCGGCAATGCGAACCAAACTCTTGCAACGGTTGTATAGGGATCGAATGGCCCGTAGCAATGGGCCAGACACCCCATACTCCCATAACACCTCCCACAGGACACCCGAGGGACACGGTCGAATGCCTTCTCCAAGTCCACAAAACACATGTAGACTGGTTGGGCAAACTCCCATGCACCCTCAAGTATCCTTGAGAGGATAAAGAGCTGGTCCAGTGTTCCGCGACCAGGACGAAAACCGCATTGTTCCTCCTGTATCCGAGGTTCGACTAACGGACGAACTCTCCTTTCCAGCACCCTGGCATAGACTTTCCCAGGAGGCTGAGGAGTGTGATCCCCTGTAGTTGGAACACACCTCCGGTCTCCCTTCTTAAAGATGGGGACCACCACCCCGGTCTGCCAGTCCAGGGTACTGCCCCTGATCTCCACGCAACATTGTAGAGGCGTGTCAACCAGGACAGCCCTCCAACATCCAGAGCCTTCAGGAACTCGGGCGGACCTCATCAACACCAGGGCTCTGCCACCAAGGAGTTGTTTAACTGCCTCAGTGACCTCGCCCGGAATTGGCGGGTCATTCCCTCATCCCCAGACTCTGCTTCCTCCTCGGAAGACGTGTCAGTGGGATTAAGGAGGTCCTCAGTATTCCTTCCACCGCCTGACAATTTTCTCAGTCGACGTCAGTAGCGCTCCGCCAGCACTATACACAGTGCAGGTAGAGCACCGCTTTCCCCTCCTGAGACGCCTGACGGTTTGCCAGAATCTCTTGAGGCAGTCCGAAAGTCTTTTTCCATGGCCTCTCCGAACTCCTCCCACACCCGAGTTTTTGCTTCAGCCACTGCCCGAGCCGCATTCCGCTTGGCCTGTCGATACCTGTCGGCTGCCTCCGGAGTCCCACAGGCTAACCAAGCCCGATAGGACTCCTTCTTCAGCTTGGTGGCTCCCTTCACCTCTGGTGTCCACCATTTGGTTCGGGATTACCACCACGGCAGGCACCAACCACCTTGCGGCCGCAGCTCAATGCAGCAGCCCGGCGATGGAGACGCTGAACATGGTCCATTCGGACTCAATGTCCCCAGTCTCCCTCGGAATGCTGTTGAAGCTCTGCCGGAGGTGTGCGTTGAAGATCTCGCGGACTGGGGCCTCTGCTAGACGTTCCCAGCACACCCTCACTACGCGTTTAGGTGCACCGGGTCTGTCCAGCGTCCTCCCCCGCCACCTGATCCAACTCACCACCAGGTGGTGATCAGTTGACAGCTCAGCCCCTCTCTTTACCCGAGTGTCCAGAACATATGGTCGCAGGTCTGGTGATCACGATTCCAAAATCGATCATCGACCTGCGGCCTAGAGTGTCCTGGTGCCACGTGCACTTATGGACACTCTTATGTTCGAACAAGGTGTTCGTTATGGCCAAACTGTGATTTGCACAGAAGTCCAATAACAAAACACCGCTCGGATTCAGATCAGGGAGGCCGTTCCTCCCAATCACGCCCCTCCAGGTCTCGCTGTTGTTACCCACGTGAGCATTGAAGTCTCCCAGCAGGACAACAGAGTCTCCCGGTGGGGCACCTTCCAGCACCCCCCCGAGGGACTCTAAGAAGGCTGGGTACTCTGAACTGCCACTCGGCGCATAAGCGCAGATGACAGTCAGGACCCTTTCCCCGACCCTAAGGCGCAGGGAACAAACCCTCTCATCCACCGGGAAAAACCCCAACATACCGGCAGCAAGCCGAGGGGATATTAGAATACCCACCCCAGCCCGCCGCCTCTCACCAGGGGCAACTCCAGACTGAGACAGAGTCCAGCCCCTCTCTAGGAGACTGGTTCCAGAGCCCAAGCCATGCGTAGAGGTGAGCCCGACTATATCTAGCCGGTACCTCTCAACCTCACGCACTAACTCAGGCTCCTTCCCCACCAGAGAGGTGACATTCCATGTCCCTATTGCCAGTCTTGGCAGCCGGCGATCAGTCCGCCAGGGCCTCTGCTCCTGGCCGCCGCCCAGCACACAATGCACCCGACCCCTATGGCGCCTCCTGCGGGTGGTGGGCCTGCGGGAGGATGGGCCCATGTCTCCTCTTCGGGCTGTGCCCGGCCGGGCCCCATGGACTAAGGCCCGGCCACCAGACGCCGCTCTCGGGCACCCTCCCGGGCCTGGCTCCAGGGCGGGGCCCCGTAACCCTATCCCGGGCAGGGTAAACTGTTCCCTCGATGTTTTCTTCATAAGGGTCTTCTGAATCGCTCTTTGTCTGGTTCCTCACCCAGGACCAATTTGCCATGGGAGACCCTACCAGGGGGCAAAAGCCCCCAGACAACATAGCCCCTGGGATCCCTGGGACACACAAACCCCTCCACCACGATAAGGTAGCGATTCACGGAGAGGCCTTTTGTTTATTCCACTTCATTCCACTTTCCATGCTTTAACATATTACAACTCTTGTGTACGTTTTGTTTTCTTTTTAGCTTCCTTTTCAGTATTTATTTCTGCTTGGAGAGTTTCTTATAATTTAGTTAATGCATTTTCCCTCCCACGTGGGACATTTAGGTTTTCTTTGGATTTCTCCATCTATATGCACTAATTTGTCCGGCACCTGGACATTTCTTTTCTAACCACTGCTCGTCAGCAGTGAGTTTTGAAGCTTCATTACCCATTTTAATCCTCTTAATTCTTTTAACACTTTACAACTACACAACTGCGGCACCTTCTCTGGCACGAGAATCGAGAGAGGTAGTTGACACGGCCTTCTACTTTCAAGCTATTCTTGAAAGCGGTGTCAACACGACCTGTTTCTCTCTTTTCACCAGTACTTGGGTGGCCAACAGCAAACAAAACAGTGGAATAGTTCAGCCTCCTTATTGTGCTGTAAATTCAACTTATTCCACCAACCAAAATAAAACAATACAAAACAAAACACGGACACCGTGTGTCTACTCACGCGCGCTACCTTTACCCACTACGGGGGAGCTACCAGTCCCTGACGAGCTCTATCTTTATTTTAAAACGCTACCAGCCTCTCTGGGCGAGCCTACTTTACCCACTATGGGGGAGCTACCAGTCCCAGACGAGCTCTATTCTATTTTAAAACGTTTTACGCGAGGTGTCTCAGAGTGTTAATATTCACCTGGTTGCTGCCGGTCTCTCAGGTCTACCTCATCGACCCCCACCGCCGTGGACCACTTATAAGAACGCCGGCCAGAACCCGAATGTCACGTCTCTGGACTTTATATCCTCTACCTAGAGAGGAGCTGTCGATAGACTTCAGCGCGGGCTTCTCACGACGTCAGGACTCGATGAGGTTTCCCTGTGGGGTCACACAAAAATGCTGTGCCTCATCCGGCTCGAAGGACCAAGAAATGTCAGGAGTTTTCCTGTATTGCAACTCAGGTCGGAATAAAACGCTCAGACAGGTTTAACGTGTACACGGTCGAGACTCAGGGAGAGACTCGCACCGCTGCAGTAAAAAGGAAGAGTCTTTATTCAGAGAGCACATACAGGAAGAGAGAAAATAGAACTGCAGGCTTCCTGTGTAACTTCCCCATTTAGGAGTCTGCACAGAGCTGCAGAGTTTAAGCTGAATACTGAAAAGAGCAAACACATTTAGATAAAGAAACGTACTTTTAAGCATAACATAATAAAAATCCCAAAATCCTAAGAAATCTCTTAACAACATGTCAACTGTGTAGTTGCAGAGACAGGCAGAGCAAAAACCAGGCCTCAAAAACAAATAAATAACATTTGCTCACACCTGGATCCAGTAGTCTGAGCTGGACTACTGCAGAGGGCTTTCATGACAAAACTTCTAATCTGTGGTAGCTTGCTTGACCTTGTGGGAGAGTTAATCTGGAGCAGGACTAACAGCTGGGACTCTGTAGTCCAGGCAGACTGCTGTGGTGTTTATTCTAAAAACTATTGCGCCCCTCTGCGGGTCGATGCTGCTGAGCCAGTTACCGTAACTGTCTCTCGCTGGGTCGTAATCATCTCTCACCTACCTACACAGTTACACACAGAAACACACAGAGGGGGGAAGAGAGCATAAATCAATCACTTGTTCAACTGAGACTAACACACTCTACCCAACACTGTAAAATCAGCATCCAACTGATTTTGGTAATATTTGTCATTGTTGTACTTAAATTTGTAAACCTTGTTTCAAACGGCATGATTAAAGACATTCTTTTGTTTCTATTCTCCTTCCCGGCCTGTCGAATGGTGGGCGAGGCTATAGTGTTAACTCCAGGCGCACTCTATGTAAGGTTCTGGTTTCCTTATTTGGTAAGCAATGTTACTTCCTGCCCTTTGTGGGCTCACATGTGTTTGTATATGGTGGACCGTTAAGCCACCCTTGAATCATACTGCTGGGTGTTTGTAGAAAAGGAAAATCCAAACAATAATCAGGTCCTTTGCCCAGTATTTCCTGTCAAGTTTACGCTCCCAGAAAGCTTGACAAAATAAAACATGATTATGTTTAGGGATGGGTACCGGTAACCGGTGTCGACATAAACGGTAGTAACCATACCGAAAAGCGGCGCACATTTCAGTGCTTTTTTTTCCCCCCTGAGATGTCATACACTTCAGATTCTAGCCAATCATTTTACCTTTCCAAAGACAGTAGGTGGCCCCAGGTACGTACGTTCTTTTAGAGCAGAGCTACAGATTAAAAAGCGCCCAAGGCGAAGCGGTCAAAAGTCTGGCTGTACTTCACAGCAAAAGATGCAAACTCAGCAGCCTGCAACAAGTGCTTTAAGGTGATACTGTGCAAAGGAGGTAACACCTCGAATCTGCTGAAACACCTCGCGACGCATAGCGGGTTTTTTTTAAAGCTGAGAAATGCACTGTACCTACCACAGGTGTGGTGCCTGTTATCGGACCCGGAGTTACCAACATCCTCCAAGAACCTGAAGAGGAGTGTCCTGGCCCCGAGCCCCACCAGTGTAGCAGACATGATGACGGATGATGATGGCAGCAGCAGTCGTTCTTCTCTGGGCGAGTAGCTTAATGTTGTTTGTGTGTAATTTACGTTGAGTAGGCTAACTATGTTATTAAATTAATGCATGTAAGGTGAACTAGCAAACACCGTCGTAGTTACATGCGACTGTCTTCTTGTTTGATGGCAGATGCTCCCTTCACCCTGGCCAAAAAGGCTAAAATGACCAAAGAAAAAGTGGAAAGCAGCTAAACATGAGAGGTTTTTGGACAAAGTTTGTGTTCTCCATTCTTTAAGCACCGGCACTGTTTCAAAAGAACCGGTTTGGCACCGGTATCAGATAAAACCTAAACGATACCCATCCCTAATTATGTTACATTGTGTTTGTTAACAGCATAATATATCCACTCATTTTGCTAATGCATTACTACGGTAATGCCATCTTTTTAAAGGCCATGGGTATTCATGCATAATTTATTTTCTAAAGTTCTAAATATCATACTAGCGTATTCAAATGCCATGATAAAGTGTATTTACTCAAATGGCATTCAAAAAAAGTATGTGTCATTTTTTAAAATGTCATAGTATGCTGCATTTTATATTGTTGTCCAAAACATCTGCAGTGCAGAGATTGTTAAAGTGTTCAATGACAGAAAGTGATCATCATGATGATTGACAGTCAGGCAAAAAGGATCAGCCAAACCTGAGCTCTCAACTTCATTGTGTTCAGGAATCCAACGCTCCAAAGTAATTGAAACTATTACAATCACCAATTAAGTGTCCCTGCTTTGGTAAGCTCACTTGTAAATTGTATGACTAAAATAAGTAAGATACTCATCTGATCTGATATGGATTTGAAAAGCAGACGCAAGCATTTCTGGATTGAAGTTGCTGATCTGGATGTTTAGTAACCCCAGCAAAGGGGTATAAAAACTCTGATCACACAATCAAAAAAAAAAAAAAAAAAAAAAAAAAAAAACATTAAAAATTAGACAGAAACAATATTTTTATGAAAGTTGCAGGTTATATAGGGTTAGAACCACAACAGCTGGATCTATTGGAGGCTTCTTTTGTTTAAATAAACAAGATGAATTGTTTAAATTATTCCAGGCAGCTGAGCTCTAAAGCCCAGATCAGAGATATCTTCAATGTCCTTTAACATTACTTGAGTCGTGGGTTAATATCTTTTTACATTAGTTCTAATACGAGTGCAGTTTCGTACTCACAGAACTAACTTTTAGCTTTGTAGTTTACTCCAATTAAAAAAAACAAAACCAAAAACCCAGCAGTTGGCATCTACAGCAGTAGGGCTGTTCGATATAACAATATATATCGGATGAAAATATAAAACGTCTATCATTTCATTTTACGCTATCGTTTGTTTCGTGGTGTTGCAAAATAAACTGCTTACGGCAATATTTTTTCATAGTTTTGATGGTCACTGTAGTAGCTATATTAATTTCTTAAAGTTCTCTCTTTCTCTTATATTTAATACAACCACACTAGTGACGGACAAGCGCCTATGTTTATGCGCTGTCGTTAGCAACAAGGACGGTAAAACCACCGTGTGTCCGCTTGTTTATTTTCCACGTAAACCTTTCACAATAAAGCTCAAGATCCTGTTGAGACTTTTAAAATAAACTGAATCACACGAAAGAGTATGCAGAGTGTTTACAGATGAGAAGCAAAAAAGAGCGTCAGGTGCTAAAAATAAACCTTAGACTCAAACGTTAACAGGCTTTTCCCCGCAGCAGGCTCTGTAATAAATACTCACAAAGAAACCGTCGGGCATTACAACTTATGTCTAAAAATTTATCGTTTCATGCGTCGGTTAAAACACTGACTCCAGGCACACGACGCACAGCTGGAAACACTTCACGCAAGTCGAGCTGCCCGAGATTCACAGAATTTACAGAAAATGTTACATTTTTGTGATTTATATCGTTATCGGGAGGATAGATGTCTTATATCGGGATGAGATTTTGGTCATATCGCACAGCCCTACACAGCCGATTACTTCCACATTTATAAAAGTACTCATATCCTAACCCTCACCTGTCCTCCTGATTTGCCACGACCGAACTGCCTTCATCCTTGAAGCATCCCAGTCTGTCCTGATGATGCTGTTATCCAGCCGTGTGCCATTAATGAAGCGCAAGGCATGCTCTGCATCTGCACAGGTGTAGTATCTGGGACAGCATTAAGGCTGTCATATCTCCCCCCAAAAAAGTTGGAAAACTTCAGAAAATTTAATAAGAAAATATCTCCTGTGAATTTCCCAACTCTGGGATTGATCTTATGATAAACATTAAAACACTATCAGAAAAATTAACACTGAAAATATGTTTATCATGTGTTTTTGACATATAATTTTCTTATGTGCGACGTATTGACGTTCAGTTTTTTTCCATCATATTTTTCACCCCTCGAGCACAAAGACAGCTTCAGTGCAGTGCTGCTGAAAGTGTCAAGCTGCTGGTGGACTGTCAACGACATTGATTGGCTGCGTATATACGAATGTGAATCGCATTATTGGCTGAACTATGGGATAAGGTGGCATCGTTCTAATCCCATATGGGAGCAGCCAGGCACTTACTGACTAACACTGCAAAACAGAATTGTTAAAGTATTAATTTTAATTTCAATTCAGGTTAGATTTTTTTTGTGCGCAACGCAGATTTTCTGTGAGCAGAGACCATGCCAGCAGTGCGCAATTGCGCACGTGCGCAGCTTAGAGGGAACATTGCTTGTTGCATTAGAGCCTGTGATGTTTTAAGAGTTTGAATCGCGAGCCGATCACATTGCTCTGTCAAGTTTTCAAGCACTTTAATAAACAAGCAAGCAATTCCACCTCTCACATTATTGCGTAAAGTTGACAGCGCGTCAGGCAAATAGGCAGGCTCAATCCCCGGCCTCTAGCGACTGTGGAAGTCGCTACACTCCTCTTCTTTTCTCTCTTTTTTTTAAACTGAGCACCTGATGGCTTTGAACTTTTCTTGTCCATCTTGGTTTTTAATTTTGCACTCCAGTATGAACACCCATCCCCCAACTCGAGGATCACCACAACATAACCTAACAGACCTACACCTTAGTTCACAGATTCGCTTTGTCTAGGGTTTATTTCTGGGATTTCACACAACCCAGGATTCGGATCATGAATACATAATGGGCTTGGATTTACAACATTATGAATGAAATGTGCTCTATTTGGGAGCAGCAGGTCTCCCTCTCCTTTCCACGGGTTGTGTGTGAGACTTTAAATCAACAAAATATAAAATATTCATTTTAAATTGTTATTGATCCCTTTACCCCGAGTCCTAAATTGTATATTTATTTTTTTACTCTTGAATATTTATTGTTCGTTTACTTGCACTGCTGTAACTGGAGCCTCGTCGTCTCGTCTCTCTATATACTGGACTGTATGTAGCAGAGATGACAATAAAGTTTACTTTGACTTCAGCAGCGAGCAGGCGCACTGAGGGCGCACTTTATAGAATTTCAAAAAAAACATCGGTGCAAATTATAAGTCTGTATCATAATGTCTGGTGTTTTCGTGTTGTTGGTTTGTTTTATTTTGCGAGTTGGTTATTAGATGCTGCTCCAGCCAGCCAGAGAATCCCCCGCCGCCCCGCCCTCTCCTCCCTGTGCCGCAAGCAGCAGGCGCACCTCGCAAACGGAGGGCGCCCTTACTCCCAGCAAATGGGCGATAGAAAACCGATCGGTGCCTATGCCATCCCTAATATGCGCTGGCATGATGTCGGGGCAGCATGAGTACGAGCAAATTTATTTATTTATTTTGCCCGTGATGCCGCTCCCACCACGATGACGCCCCGGGCAACCGCCCGTGTCGCCCCGCCCATATCTGAAACCGCTACTGCCTGTGAACAACACTGGCGTGGTGTTAATTGTTTGCTGTTTTCGCGATCGCGTTGCGCACGAGAATATCACCAGGTAAACATTTTTAAACATTTTGTTGTTCAACAGCATCAAGACTGACAAAGTGTGTTTGAGATAACCCCACAAGTGTCACAGATGACACAAATGGCGTTTTTTTTTTTTGTTTTGTTTTGCTTTGTTTTTTTTGCTGGTTTGTCGGTAGCAGCTCCTGAAACGCAAGTGTGCCACACATCTGTTGACCAAATCCAGTTAATCTAAGCGCCAGTTAATCTGGGCCCTGTTTCAGAAAGCGGGTTTAGAAAACTCAGAGTTAAAAATGATACTCGGGGTTAGTGATGGTAAATTTGATTCTTTTTACTGAATCGAGTTTTAATGAGTCACTCACCAAAGTGAATCGGGTTTTTTGAGTCATTTGAGTCACTGAGTCAGTTGACCAGAGAGTGCAAAAAATGTACATTTTCACTCAAACTTAATTTGTTTCTCTTTTAATGTAAATCCTACTGCTAAGATGAGTGATTCTTAAAGAAAACAACTATTTTATATAGCAAAAAAGAGCAAAAGAATTTCTAAAGGGAATATTTCTTTTGTTTATTTTTATTTTATTAGTATTTTCCTTACATGTGTCAAATATATATTTTCTCATCTAAATGTCCACTGAGCTGTGAGCCAGGGGGCGGTGTAGTGCGCCTAACATTGGCTGCCAACGAAGAAGAAGAAGAAGTAGCTGCGAGCCAGGAGGGAGGGGGTGAGTGAGTGAGTGAGTGAGTGATTCGTTCGCTCTATGATTCAGCACAGGAGGGAGGGGTTAGCGAGTCATGAGTGATTCGCTCGCTCTATGATTCAGCACAGGAGGGGAGGGGTGAGCGACTCATGAGTGATTCGCGCTCTATGATTCAGCACAGGAGGGAGGGGTTAGCGAGTCATGAGTGATTCGCTCGCTCTATGATTCAGCACAGGAGGGAGGGGTTAGCGAGTCATGAGTGATTCGCGCGCTCTATGATTCAGCACAGGAGGGAGGGGTTAGTGAGTCCTGAGTGATTTGCTTACGCTACGATTCAGCGCAGGAATGGAGGGGTGAGTAGCTCAAATGTGCTGTTAGCATGTTAGCAGAGCGTTGCTACTGTAAACCGAGGAGCTATTGTCTTGATGTGAGCTTCTACTCAGGGTTTTTCTTCCAGTTCAGAGCAGAAATGTTTTTGTTATGATACTGGATGTTGTGTTTTCTTCACAATTTGAATTATAAGCTAGATATATTTCTACTAGTGAAATTAGTTTGCTAACAGCAACAGGGATGAGTCAGTGAGTCAGTTGCGCTTGTGAATCATGATTCACGAGTCAGTAAAGTGATTCTCGAGTATTGAACGATTCGTTCATGATTCGCGCATCACTACTCGGGGTTGAGTAACCCCGAACTGTCCAACTCGGAATATTCGGTTTCAGAAAGGCTGATAACAATTAGTTCAATCAACGCGAGTTGCTTTAACCCCAAGTTAAGCACGCGCGCCAAAGCCCTGATTAGTGGAGCACAGATTAAGCGAGTCACCATGGAGACGGAGGGAAAGAAGGCGCGGCCAATGTATTTTACAGCGCTTGAGGCCGAAATTCTGATGGCAGCATATGCCGATAACATGCAAATTTTATGGAAAAAAGTAACACAGCCTCAGCTGCAAAAGAAAGGGAGCATGCATGGCAATACATAGCCGACAGAGTCAATGCGTGAGTGTTAATTTAAAAATTGATCTAGGGATTTCCACCCATTTAACACGTTATTTTATTATATTTCATTTTATTTTTATTTTACACATTTTATTTTGTGATGTGATGTGAGCGCATGTGCAACCCAACAGGCCCCAAACGTTCCTGGCAGCAAGTAAAAATGAAATATAAAAATGTAGAGGAAGAGGGTCCAGCCACTTCTCCAACAAACCTTTCCTCAGTAAGATGTTCAGCACTGATTTACAACCAACCTAAGTAGGCATGTACTATGAATGTCAATGCTATTTTCTGTGTTTCAATAGCTCCCTGTAAAGCAGCTGTACAAGACCTGTTTGATCAAGAAAATAAAAAATGCTTTTGGAAATGGAACACTTCAAGCAGCAGAATGGAATGTGAGTGCCATCTATACAGCCAATCACGCCTGGGAACCCTGAAAATAAATGTAAAATCTAAGTAGTAGTTCAAGTATCACCACATCATGAATTAAGTTTTGTTCATCCTGATACCTGCAATTTTGTGGAATCCCTCTTTGATAAATCTTGTGGGTCTATGACCGGGGAACACCACAAACGAGTACAGGAGACGTTTCAGTGCAACTGTAACATTCCTGACTACCCGACAGACGGTAGCCTTGGAAACGTGCTCAGCGTCACCAATATTATACAGAAAGCTCCCGTTTGCAAAAAAACGAAGTGCAATACAAACTAGAAAAATTTGCATTTCCTGCGAAAATGCAGTGTGGATGCTGTAATGCTGAAGCTGTCTGCTAAAAATAGCTGAAAAAGCTGAAAAGTTGCAGAAATTGTAAAAACTTTGCAGAAGCAAAGGAACTGTGCTAAAATGTAATTACTTAGCAGAACTGCAATATCTTAGAGGAAACATAATACTTGGCAGAAATACAATAGCATAGCAGAACTTAGCAGAAACATTGTAACTTACCAGAAACACGATAACTTCTCAAAAATACAAGAATTTAGGAGAAAGAGTATAAGATAACAGAAAGAATATATTTAGCCAAAAATACTTAAGCATTACAGAAACACTATGATTTAGAAAAATAGTACAACAGAGCAGAAATACTGTGATTTACCAGAGACAGTGTGATGAACTATGAATATTGTAATTTTAAATCAATACTATGTTTTAGCACAAATACTATAATTTGACAGAAATACCATCATTTGGCAGAAATACTATGTTTCAGCACAAATACTCTGGTTTAGCACAAATATTATAACATAGCAGAAATATAATTACATAGCAGAAATGCTATATTTAGAAAGAAAAATATAATATAGTAAAATGGCCTGTATTTATATAGCGCTTTTCTAGTCCCTAAGGACCCCAAAGCACTTTACATATCCAGTCATTCACCCATTCACACACACATTCACACACTGGTGATGGCAAGCTACGTTGTAGCCACAGCCACCCTGGGGCGCACTGACAGAGGCGAGGCTGCCGGACACTGGCGCCACCGGGCCCTCTGACCACCACCAGTAGGCAACGGGTGAAGTGTCTTGCCCAAGAACACAACGACCGAGACTGTCCGAGCCGGGGCTCGAACCTGCAACCTTCCGATTACAAGGCGAACTCCCAACTCTTAAGCCACAATCACCCCATAGTAGAAATAGTATGATTTAGCAGAAATACTACAATATAGCATAATAACAATGATTTAGAGCAAATAGTATGATTGAGCAGAATAGTAATAACTTAAGTGAAAATACTGGAAAAGTAAGATGACAAGCTGAAAAAAAAAACGGAACATGGTTAAGTTCCCTCAAAACTAATTGTTGTTCACCTGTGAAAAAAATAAAGAAATAAAAAATAAATTTAAAAACAAGAAGGAACAGCCAACAGATACACACAAAATCAAATATGTATACACAAATGCACAGAGAGAGAGACACACGGAGGGTCTATGCCAGTCAACCAGTCTGAATATATTATATTTTTTTTCCAACAATGAGATGCTGCCCTAAAGAGGGTCTCTCTCTCTCTCTCTGTCATGCACACACACACACACACACACACACACACACACACACACACACACACACACACACACACAGGAGAGAGAAGCATGTTTTCAGTCAAGCAGCCTGGGAGCTGCTAAATTTGAATCCACAGAGGCTGTGTACTTTTTCCCGCCAAAACAGGTGCACACACGCAGCACAGAGACAGGATTTTTGTAGTCTATTTCTCATAGTGAGGATTCCCCTCAAACAAATCACCATAATTTCCTAACTGTATTGGCCAGAACGGTCATTCTTATACCGTTTTGTTCAGAAGAGATGGGAGAATCGTCAAGTGTTGACAATTTATCATTAAAATATGAATTTTTAGAGATATATGATATCGATGACTTGTTGGCTTAGAAGCCACGAAGGCCCCAATATGCAAATTTGAATGCCTCAGCCCACATATATGATTGGCTGGCTGGGAAGCCGTCCAGACCCTGATTTGTAAATTTGAATGTGTCATCCTCAGATATGATTGGCTGGCTGGGAAGCCGTGCAGGCCCTGATATGTAAATTTGAGTGCCTCAGTCCTCACAGAGGATTGGCTGGCTGGGGACCTGGCAGAAATATATAGAAATACTATGATTAAGCATAAATACTACATTTAGCAGAAATACTATATTAAGCACAAATCCTATAATAAGCAGAAGTACTATATTAAGCAATATAAATATCCTATAAAAGTCCTATAAAAAGCAAAAATACTGTACTATGATTTGGTAGAAAAAGTATAATTAATCATAAATACTATATTTAGCACAAATCTTATAAAACAGCAGAAATGCTATGATTTAGCACAAGAGTAATAACTTAAACAGAAAAATTGGAAAAGCAAAATGGACAGCTGAAAAAATGCTGAACGTGCTAAGGGTCCCTCAAATATACTTGTTAAATGAAAAAAATCGGCAAAAAAAAAATATATAACAGCCACACAATCACAAATATGGACACATATGGAATCACACATGCACAGAGACAGACACACACAAGATCCAATTCAGTCAACCAGTCTAAATATATTGAATTTGAATCTTACAATGAGATCATCCCATAAAAAGGCTTTCTCTCTCTCTCTCTCTCTCTCTCCCTCTCTCTCTCTGTCACACACACACACACACACAAGATCCAATTCAGTCAACCAGTCTAAATATATTGAATTTAAATCTTACAATGAGATCATCCCATAAAAAGGCTTTCTCTCTCGCTCTCTCTCTCTCTCTCTCTCACACACACACACACACAGACACACACACACACACACACACACACAAGGTCCAATTCAGTCAACCAGTCTAAATATATTGAATTTAAATCTTACAATGAGGGCTTTCTCTCTCTCTCTCTCTCTCTCTCTCTCTCACACACACACACACACACACACACACACACACACACACACACACACAGGTCCAATTCAGTCAACCAGTTTAAATATATTGAATTTGAATCTTACAATGAGATTATCCCATAAAAGTCTCTCTCTCTCTCTCTCTCTCTCTCTCTCTCTCACACACACACACACACACAGGTCCAATTCAGTCAACCAGTCTAAATATATTGAATTTAAATCTTACAATGAGATCATCCCATAAAAAGGCTTTCTCTCTCTCTCTCTCTCTCTCTCTCTCTGTCACACACACACACACACACACACAAGATCCAATTCAGTCAACCAGTCTAAATATATTGAATTTAAATCTTACAATGAGATCATCCCATAAAAAGGCTTTCTCTCTCTCTCTCTCTCTCTCTCTCTCTGTCACACACACACACACACACACACACAGATCCAATTCAGTCAACCAGTCTAAATATATTGAATTTGAATCTTACAATGAGATCATCCCATGAAAAGGCTTTCTCTCTCTCTCTCTCTCTCTCTCACACACACACACACACACACACACACACACACACACACACACACACACACACACACACACACAAGATCCAATTCAGCCAACCAGTCTAAATATATTGAATTTGAATCTTACAATGAGATCATCCCATAAAAGGCTTTCTCTCTCTCTCTCTCTCTCTCTCTCCTCTGTCACACACACACACACACACACACACACACACACACACACACACACACACACACACACACACACACACACACACAGGAGAGAAGTAAGTTTCTAGCTCAGTCAAGCAGCCTGGGAGCTGCTGAATTTGAATCCACCAATCAGAGAGCCTGTGCACTTTCCCGCCAAAACAGGTGCACGCAGCACAGAGAGACACAGAATTATTGCAGTCTATTTCTCATAATGACGACTCCCCTCAAACAAATGACCATAATTTCCTAACCGTAGGGGCTAGAACGGTCATTCTTACACCGTTTTGTTCAGAAGAGATCGGGGAATCTTAAAGTGTTGACAATTTATCATTAAAATATGAATTATTAAAGATATTTGACTTCTAATGCACCATAACTGAGTAGAACAAAGCAAAAACTGCCTTGACTTGCCCTCAAACAACGCTTTCTAACTCTAAATCTATTTGGAGTATCAATATCATTTTTTCACCGTAAGAGACAGCAGGCTTTGGTGAAAAATTTTGGAAATTTTCAGGTCTCTGTTGAAATCCATTAAAAAGATATGACGAGAGAAAAAGTTGTACATTTCAGAGTTTGAAATCTGAAGAAATCTGAGCGAAGGACGAATTTCCTACCCTCAAACAAGTCTAACTCATTTCAGAACGGTAATAGGTGATAAAAAAATTCTTGAATTGTGAGCGTCAGGAATGTCTGAAGATATACGGGGACAAGCCTCATGTTTTAACTTCGCTTCGTTAAGGAGATATGACGATTCGAATATGCCTCTCATTACAGAAATCAAGCGATGATTTTGAACAAACTCTCCATTGACTTTCTATGGAAAGTTTCCAGACTTTGTGTTGGTCTGAGGAGATTTGCCAAAATTCTATAAATCTCACAACAATGATGGTGACATTTTCGGAAAGCCAGCAAAAATACCTACGTTTTGATGTATAATTTGTGGAATTTGAGTGAAAATTGAGCAAGTAGCAAGAAGTTGTTCGGACATGAAGAGAAGACTGCAAAATCTTCAGTGGCACACTGAAAGCCAAGTGCATAGCAACCATAACAACGCATGTATTTTGTGAAAAATCACAATTTTGCAACTCAAAACTTTAAGAGGGATAAAAATAAAACGGTAAAAGATTTGAAAAAGCTGATTTATTCCTGAATAGCCCAATAATTTGAGAACATTTTAAAGTTTGAATGGTTGTTCTACGTGAAAGTAGAAAAAAGTAGTTAAGTTTCAAAAACAAGCAAGTTTTAGCAGAATTGCGGAAGTTTCCCATTCATTTCAATGGGACAAATTAAAGGAAAAAAACGTAATATTTTAAAAAGTATAACAGTATAAAATACCAAAAGATATAGCCATCATTAGCAGAAATAGCAGAATAGTTTAAAATTTGAATGGTGAAAATCGGCTGAAAATTGTGGAAGTAGATCCACGGCGAAAAACGTACGGAAGCAACTTGAAGAAGAAACAGGAACTCAATAGTGTGGATGCTTAAAGCATCCACACAATAATATGTACAGAACTGAGAGAATGTCCGCGATGTGTCACATGAGCAATATAAGGCCTGAGGATGTTATTCAAATAAATTATAGATTGTGCTGAAAAACGGTAACGTTCACACAGAAAATCATCAGGAAATGATAAAATGTCCAAACGCACTCTAATCACTCTCTCCCGGCGGAGAGCCATGCGGAGAATTTGGGCTTCAACATCTACTGGCTCTTCAAGGAAGGGGCACGCCATGTCTGACACTTCCTACAGACAAGTTTCAGACAAAGAGGCGGAGAAGTTCAGGGTTAGTTGAAGTAAACCTGCTAGGGGGCAGGTTAGCTTCACGGAGTATGTCGTCATAGTAACTCACTCAGAATTAATCTAAACTCGCTTTGTGAAACCGAAAACCCAGAGTTTTCGTTAACTCAGGGTATACTTACTCAGAGTTTGCACTAAACCGGCTTTCTGAAACAGGGCCCTGGAACACCGGTCCGAGTGTGCGGTGAACTGAACTACAGGTAAGAAGTTATGACCTGCAGTCTGAGTCACATATAAACCAAGTTTAGGTGGAGTTTATTTTCGTTGTGCTGACTTTTTACAGTCAGTTACAATAACTCATACTGCGTACTAGCTAGCATGACAGAGTTTCTATACAGCTGGGTGGGTGCTATGATGTTACTGATAGTGAACTTTATTTTATTCATAAGGTTAGTTAGTAGAGTTGCCAATGGCTCCTTAAAAATGGAATGGTCCCTCATTCAGAGAAAATATTACGCGTTTCGTATTGAGCTGAGAAGCGACGCAGTTTGTCCCGTACTTTAGCTATAATGAAAAAGAGACACAAAGCTGCAGTTATTCTCTCTTTAGGCTGCACAGCTGCCTCTTCTCTCACTCTCTCCCCCTCCCTCCCCTGTTTCTACTTCAATCATGAAACTGATCAATGATCAGCTGATCGCTTTTCTCTCTGGTTTGTTTATCGCCCACTTTGCGCCAGAAAGAGAAAACCAGCGGATGTGGCGGTAAACAACAGCAGCACGTTTAAGCTTGATCAGCTGTTAGAACTGATTTAATATTACTTTCTAGTATCAGCTGATGTTTGCTGGAGCCACAGCCTTAAAAGCTGCTGGTCATGATGTCGGTTTGGATATGTGGTGGCAATTATCTGAATCTTTCGAACAAAGTTTTTATCTCATGTAAAATGTATAGAAATCATACATATACCAACAAGACAGTGTACATCACTGTCACAACAGTGTTTGTTTTCATTCAAAGGCTTTATGGCTTTAATACCTGGTGGGCTGGTCTCTAGTCAAAATGCCCGGGCCAATTATTTGTCCCAGTCCAGCCCTGCAGGTTAATACTGGCAGTGTCACCATGCCGGCTGACTGTATTTCATCATCAGCCAATGTTGTTCTTTATACATCAAAATTACCAAAGTTTCACTTGCTTTCAGGTTTCATTCAAATGTTAGTTGTTAGGTCTAATTGTTGAATGTTGCCATTGTGTTTCTTAAATTTGTACAGTCTTAGTTCAAGCAGTATTATCAAAGCTATTCCTTTGATCCTGAGCACCTCTAACCACTTTGTGTTGGGGGAGGTTTTATTGCAGATACATCCTATCTGGAAGATCTACTTCCTTTGATGTAAGCTTCCTGCGTTTACGACCCTTTGGTCAGCAGGAGGACACACACACACACACACACACACACACACACACACACACACACACACACACACACCTGCATATACATACATACAGTGCCTTGTCTTTGTAACCAAAGGGGGTTGCGAGGGGAGGTGTTTTGTAAACTATTGTTTGAAGTTTGTCAATAAAAGCCAGCGAGAGGAGGCCCTCATCGGGGTCACTTCCATGCTGGACATAGACGAGGCCTCCCTTGCGCAAGTAATCGATCGATCGCTGACTGTCTTGTTTTCATTCATGATGAATAAGTCTCTAGAACTATCGGGGTTTGTGGGAACAGACCCAACATTAGTCTTTTCAGTTGTTTCCCCACTTTTTTCCTGTTTCAAAATCAAACACCAGTTTGTGAGAAGATTATCTTCTTTTTTTTAATAGGCAGATAAAGTTTTGCATTGGCATTGGCTAATTTGCCAATTGTATGTTAAAAATGTTTGTGTTTTAATATTCAAAAATGTTTTTGCCCAAAACATATGTGCAATATATGTCAGTATAAATACTATGCAAACATTGCTGTCCTTGAATGCTGAATAAACACAGACAAAGCACTGATTGTATCTCTTGTACTTTATCAACACAGTATCTAAAAACTTTGCACCATAGTGGTTAAAACCTCATTCTAATAAGAATTAAAAGCGCATTCGGTTATTAGGTTTACAGGGTTATTGAATTATGGTTAACGGTTGGTAGAATTTTTTTTTTAACATTATCTGTCAATTACATCTGCCACCCTTCTCCAAATCTGTGCCCCTACCTGGCCCCCCCAACAAAAACTATCTAGACACGCCACTGCCGGTGTCCCTCTGCAGAGCTCATCTCCTTTGTTTGTTACAACCAGTTTTATAGAAGCAACCCCCCATCGTAAAACCCACGTGGTGCGTTGTAAACTCAAAACACTGTGTTTGTGTATGTATGTGTGAGCACGTGAGTGCCTGCGTGTGCGCACGTGAGTGAGTGTGTGTGTGGGTGGACGTAGCGTCCAGATGATCAGAATCAACTTTTGGAGATTTACTTACCTGGATGATTTAGCATGCATCAAGACCTCTCTTTCCTATCTATTTCATACAACTGAGGTTATTGTAATCGGGCCTGAAAATCTTAGAAATATGGTATCTAACCAGATTCTTACTCTGGATGGCATTACCTTGGCCTCCAGTAACAATGTGAGGAACCTTGGAGTCATTTTTGACCAGGATATGTCCTTCAATGCACATATTAAACAAATATGTAAGACTGCTTTCTTCCATTTGTGCAACATCTCTAAAATTAGAAAAATCCTCTCTCAGAGTGACGCTGAAAAACTAGTTCATGCATTTATTACTTCCAGGCTGGACTAGTGTAATTCATTATTATCAAGATGTCCTAAAACCTCGCTGAAAAGCCTTCAGTTAATCCAAAATGCTGCAGCAAGGGCGCTGCTCTTGTGGCGACCTGCAGCAGGTGTTTATTGGCGTTTTCTTTCTCCTTTTCCTTTTCTTTCTCTTTTTGTTTTTGTTTTTAACTTTGTTTTAACTCTGTTTCTAACTGTGGTTTTAACTTTTTGCCGAGATGGAGATCTTTTACACCTTAGTTTTATTGTTGTTGGCGATATTCACCTGGAGTCATTCACTCTCACTGACAATCACTTATACACGCGAGGAACTACTTGGATTACGGTGGTCCTGTTTGTCTATGTACGACTCTTCTAATGCTCGGACAGATGCGATTCTTGGTGAGGATTTATTTGCCCAGTCAAAGACTAATTTTGGAAAGCCCCGCCGCTTGAGAAAACGCGGAAAGAAAGGCGGCGTGCGTCAGCGTGTAAGAAAACTTCGGAGGAAGAATCGTGTTCCTCTGCCTTCTATGATTCTGGCCAATGTCCAATCTCTTAGGAACAAAACGGATGAATTACAAGGAAATGTGCTTCATCTACGGCACAGGTGTCGAACTCCAGGCCTCGAGGGCCGGTGTCCTGCAGGTTTTAGATGTGTCCTTGATCCAACACAGCTGATTTAAATGGCTAAATTACCTCAACATGTCCTGAAGTTCTCCAGAGGCCTGGTAATGAACTAATCACTTGATTCAGGTGTGTTGACCCAGGGTGAGATCTAAAACATGCAGGACACCGGCCCTTGAGGCCTGGAGTTCGACACCCCTGATCTACGGGAATACAGATGTCTGATGGCGCTTACCGAGACGTGGCTGACCGATATGGACAGTGACACTTCACTGCGAATGAGCGGCTTTGGGACCCCTGTCAGATTGGATCGGAACTGTGGAGTAACACGCAAATCTCACGGAGGAGGGGTATGTTTGTATATCAACCAGGGCTGGTGTAATAACTTTACTGTGCGGGAGCGGTTGTGTCTTCCTGACATCGAGCTCCTTTCTGTATCTGTCAGGCCTTTTTACTTACCGAGGGAGTTCCCTCAAATTTTTGTCACTGTTGTTTACATTCATCCTAAAGCTGACGTTAAAATTGCTGCTGACGCCATTTTTAAAGTGGTACACAATCTGCAGACTCTCTCTCCAGATGCTCCTAATTTTATTCTTGGTGATTTTAACAACTGTAATCTTAAGAAATCACTGAACAATTTCTTTCAATATGTCACTTGTCCTACAAGGCATAACAAAACGCTGGATTTGTGTTATGGACCAATTAAGGGGGCATATAAGTCTGTAGCTGGACCTGCGCTAGGTTCTTCGGATCACAATGTTATTCACCTCCTCCCTGCTTACAGATCTGTGATTAGGAGGGAGAAGGCCTGTGTGAAGCGGACTAATGTCTGGACAAAAGACAGTTGTGTTGCCCTTCAGGGGTGTTTTGATTGCACTGACTGGTCCTTGTTTCAAGAGAGCACCTCTGATTTGGATGAACTCACTGATGTGGTGTGTAGCTACATCTCTTTTTGCAAAGACTCTGTGATTCCAGTCAGAGGATTTAAGACTTTCCCTAATAACAAACCGTGGCTCTCTAAAGATATTAAGGATCTGATTCTTAAAAGGAAAATTGCTTTTAACGAGGGAGACATGCCCACTGAGAGAATATTGAGGAAGGAGGTGAGGGGGCTGCAATAAAGATTGCCAAGATGAGGTACAGAAATAAGATTGAGGCAGAACTCAGCAGTAACAACCTCAAAAGAGCTTGCCTTGGTATGAAAACAATGGCAGGGCTACATACGAAAGGTAAAAGTAGTATTACCTTAAAGGGGTTTACCTCTGACAAACATCTGGCAGACAGTCTTAACAGTTTTTACCTTCGTTTTGAGAACTATGACTGTTCTAGGCAGACCAGCACACTGAGGGAAAAACTATCACTCCCCATCAATTTGTATTGATGAGAGGGGGTAGCTAATCTTTTTAGACACACTAAAAGCAAGTGTCCTGGACCTGACAACATCTGTGGACAGGTACTGAGAACTTGTGCTGATCAGCTGAGTGGGATTTTTCACCATATCTTCTCACTTTCTTTAGAGCTACAGACAGTACCTAAGATTTGGAAACATGCTGTCATTGTTCCAGTTGCTAAGGGCAGTTCTCCTAAGGTACTGAATGATTTTAGGCCTGTGGCTCTGACTTCTTTAGTGATGAAGTCATTTGAGAAGATAATTAAGAAGGAGATTTTAATGCATGTTGAACACCATCTTGACCCCTTCCAGTTTGCCTATAGAGCAGGGAGAGGTGTGGAGGATGCTGTTGTCACACTCATGCATCTCTTGTATAAGCATCTTGAGGCCCCCCACACCCATGCAAGATTATTATTTGCTGACTTTTCATCTGCATTTAATATGATTCAACCCTTCTTACTTGCTGACAGGCTTTACAATCATTTTAAGCTTGACACTAGTCTGGTCGGCTGGGTGACAGACTTTCTGACTAATAGGTCACAATGCGTGAGGGTGAATCATGTATTTTCTGATGTGCTCTCCTCCTCTACTGGATCACCCCAGGGTTGTTGCCTCTCTCCCCTTCTGTTCATTCTGTACACAAATGAGTGTCGCAGCAATTTCACGAACAGACATATCCTGAAGTTTGCTGACGACACAGTAATCGTCAGTCTTCTAGTGGGGGATGAGTCAGGCCATGGACAGGTTGTAGATGATTTTGTGAATTGGTGTGATGAGTCCTTCCTTTCACTTAATGTGTCAAAAACTAAAGACATGATTATTGATTTTAGGAAGTCCTCTTATAGCTCATCACCCACTATCATTAAAACTGCCGATATTGGGATAGTTGAGAGTTATAAATATCTAGGTGTGGTACTTGACCATAAACTGTGTTTTGAATCTCATGCTGATGCCACTACTAAAAAAGTTCAACAAAGACTGTTCTTTTTAAGGAAAATGAGATCTTTTAATGTCTCATCTGAGATGTTGTCTTTGTTTTATAGAAGTTTTATTGAATCTGTGTTGTCTTTTTGTATCGCTGCCTGGTTTGGTAACCTGACGGTGAAGAATAAGAATCGGTTGGGACTTCTGGTAAAAACTGCTAGCAAAATTTCAGGGCGCTGGCAAGATGGACTTTTGGCCATCTACAATAGAAATGTGCTTAGAAAGGCTCATTCTATTATTAATTGTGTGAACCATCCACTTCACAGTGAGTTTGAGTTATTGCCTTCCGGCCGCCGTTTTAGGGTACCTCCGAGGAGGACTAAAAGACTCCAGGTCTCTTTTATCCCTACTGCATCTTGTCTCCTTAATGGCAAATAACTGTCCTTGAACCTTCTATCATTATTATTGTCATTATTATTTATAGTATTGTTCTGTTCATTTTATCCTGCTGCTAAACTAATTTCCCCTTGTGGGACAATAAAGAAATTGAATTGAATTGAATTGAGCAAGAGTACTGACAGGGACTAGAAAGAGAGAGCATATTTCTCCTGTATTGACTTCCCTTCATTGGCTTCCTGTTAAATCCAGAATTGAATTCAAAATCCTGCTCCTCACATACAAGGTCTTAAATAATCAGACCCCATCTTATCTTAATGACCATGTAGTACCATATCACCCTATTAGAGCACTTTGCTCTTGCAGTGCAGGCTTACTTGTTGTTCCTAGAGTATTTAAAAGTAGAATGGGAGGCAGAGCCTTCAGTTTTCAGGCCCCTCTTCTGTGGAACCAGCTTCCAGTTTGGATTCGGGAGACAGACACTATCTCTACTTTCAAGATTAGGCTTAAAACTTTCCTTTTTGCTAAAGCATATAGTTAGGGCTGGACAAGATGACCCTGAATCCTCCCTTAGTTATGCTGCAATAGACGTAGGCTGCCGGGGGATTCCCATGATACATTGAGTTTTTCCTTTCCAGTCACCTTTCTCACTCAGGATGTGTTAATAGACCTCTCTGCATTGAATCATATCTTTTATTAATCTCAGCTCCTCCGGCTGAGCAGGTGCGGGTGGCAGCAGCAGGTGGTGGAGAAGATGGCAGAGTGGTGGCTGCAGGCAGATGAGACGACGGTGGCACAGCAGCAGCAGATGGTGAAGCAGCGAGTGGTGTGGAGACCTCTGAGTTGATGCTACCTACGCTAACGGCTGGCTCACAGCAGCGTCAGCGTCCACTGCAGACACAAAAGCGGATGGTGAGGGAAATTAAAAATTGTCCGTATTATTCACCACAGCCGGCTCTTGAGATGTCCGGGAATTCGGCTGCGGTGAGGAGTGCCGGTGGCGCGAACGTCGTTTCCGTGTAGACGTCGGGGCCGGCGTGTCAGGCTGTGAATCCACCGGCTGTCCGGGCCGGTAAGCAGCCTGAGTAGGAGAGTGGAGGTGGAGGGTTGAGAGCAGGAAGTCCAGGACGACTGGATTGAGGGAGTCCACCAGCCAGGGGAATTTAAACAACGTTTCCTGCAGCCGCCTCTCCACGGCACGACGCAACACTTCCCCGGGCTTCTCCCACCATAATTCAAAAAAGTCTGTAAATTTTGTCCATTACTCCCTCCTGAGTCTCTCCTCAGAGTCCGCTGGGTCCATGCTTGGCGGGATCATTCTGTCACGGTTGACGATGGCCAACCGTGGAGATGTGAGGAAGGAGGACCCAGGCGCGGAGCTCTGAATATCAACAGTGTGTTTATTTACAGTGTGGTAGCAATTGACGCACAATTAATCCCTGTGCTCCCCAAGACTCCCGTGTGTGTCTCCCACTCTGACGTCCGTGTTCGTGCTCCCCGCTGTCGTGTCTCTGCACACCCTGTGCGTGCTGTCCTTCCTCTCCACGCTCCTCCGGCAGGAAAACAATGGAAGCAGCCGTTAGACACTGACCCCTGTGGGCACCAGTGTTGGTCAAGTTACTTGAAAAAAGTAATCAGTAACTAATTACTGCCACAATACAAGGTCAGTCATTAATATATTGCTGCATTGCCTGGGCTGTAGTTACATCGTAACCTTTTAAAAACTGAGCTTTGAATGTGTGTTTTGAAATAAGTAAAGAATGAAAACTCTTACATTCTCCTTTATTTATTTATTTGTATGTATGTATGTATTCTGCCATGTTTAGTGTGTTTAAAGGTTTCAAAATAGGTTGCACATTTGCAGGAAACAGGAAGTTGGTTAAATAGCACATCGATTCAAGTCACAAACAATGAAAACAAACAGAAATCAGGGCATAAAATTTTACATTTTTTATTGATTTTAAGTTGAAGTGTTGAATTTGTTATGTTGGCAGTTCAATTTACTTTGGTCTGTATAGCGCCAAAGGAAATGAAATGATGGTCTTTTCAAGGTGCTTCGAAGGCCTCGAAGGCTTGGTATCCTGCAGGAACACACCTGAATCAAATGACTAGTTGATTACCAGGCCTCTGGGGAACTTCAAGACATGTTGAGGAGGTGATTTAGCCATTTAAATCAGCTGTGTTGGATCAAGGACATATCGACAACCTGCAGGACAGCGGCCCTCGAGGCCTGGAGTTCGACATCCCTACTGTAAGGTCACAACCTTACAGTGTTAAAAAAGAAAAGCCAACACACAGACCCCTCTGAGCAAGCACGTTGGCGACAGTGGGAAGGAAAAACTCCCTTTAATAGGAAGAAACCTTCAGCAGAACCAGGCTCAGTTTGGGGCGGCCATCTGCTGCGACCGTTCTATAGGTTTCAAAAAATCACTCGATCGATTAAAGAGCCATTATGATTTTAACAATAGACAATTTAAAGTGTCTAATTATTAGTTTCATGGTTTTGGTGATTGATCTTTTTTTAGTTTTGTTTTTTTGTGGGTTTTCCTGTGAATTGACAGCATTTGGGGTTACATAATTTTCCAAAGAGGTTTCTCCTTTTGCAGAACTGTTCTGGCTATCTGGGAGCTGTTCATTTATACAGCTGTCCTTTGCGTCTAGAGAGACCGACTCCCAACGTTCATCTATTGTATTTGAATTTTTTTGAGAATTTAGAGTCGCTTTGTTACCTGTAAAGTCATGTTTGTATTTTTCTCGGAGTGGCCTCACACCGTTTTTAATTGCTGTGACATTATTCAGATTACTCGTGGCTCTGTTATGTTCCATTGTGTTCACTTTGTTGAAGACAGGGTTTGAACTTCTGTTCATAGCTTTCGATGCCAAGTAAATGCTTGAACCATACAACTTTCTTGCCTATTTAAGGATTTTTTAAGATGAAAGGCGCCACCCTGCCCTTTTATCTTAACAAATCTATTCTGTGACATGATCACACTGTCCTGTCATCTGTGTCAGCCGAACGTCAGATTGGCACCGCCCACTTCACTCCACTGCGCGTCAGCATTCACGCTGCAGTTTCTTCAGAAAATGCATTTTCTAGTTCTAATTATTGCCATAATGCTGTTAAATTGTGTGCAACATCATCGTAAAAACTAAGATGCTGAGGTAGGACCTTCAGAGGGATTTTTTGATCTTCACATCCTGGGAGTTTTGTAGTAAGGAATGCTGGTAACAGTGACTGTATTTTGGCAATGATTGAATATCAACCGATGACTGTATAACTCAGCGTATGTTTTTTCTATAGTCAGTGAAATCAACAGGCGGCGCCATTAACCCGGCGTCTAAAGGTTGCTGTACACGGACTTATTCAAAGGACGGACACATGAAACGGAAGCAACGTCATCCTTTTTCCGGCATGCGCCCAGTCGAACAGCAGCAAAGCGCCCGACTGCGATTTCTTCATGGTGTCTGTTAGACTAAACGCGCTGATGTAAGTGATTCTTACACTGACATTAGAAAATACAGAGACCAACACTTTAAGGCAAACATGGAAGTGCTCTTTAGGAACACGATAACTTATCATAATTAACGGGAATGTAACGGATTATCTTTTAGCTAACTGTTAGTAAACAACAAAGGCGAGCGGTGCTGTGTAGTGGAGGTGACTCGGGAACAAACAGAACAGCAAAACACATCTCTGTATTTTAACCTGGCCTTAAAAAGTACCGCTGATGTTGTTTTACGGTGCTTCGTTGAGACCAAAGCGTGGCGAACTCATAACTTAACTCCTTGTTTCGACACTGGTTGTTTGAACGCAAAAATGTCAACTTCCTGAGAGGTTTTTTTTTTTTTTTTTTTTAACATCTATGCTGTTGCGTCTGTTTTTACTGTAACCGCTATGTACAGGAGAAGCTTCTGAAGCAGAGGAACACTTTGTATGTGGGCAACCTCTTTATCTACACCACCGAGGAGCAGGTAACACACAAGATCTTCACCAGTTAAAGTAATAACCCGGCTTTATTGGAAAGTTTTTTTTTTTGTTTGTTGTTGTTGTTGTTTTTTTTAATCATGTCGTTCAAAGAGACCAATATGATGGGGGAAATGGCTGACTGGGCTACTAATAGATTAGGAGACTCATTTATAAAACAGTACATGTGATCCGCCTGCTAAACAAATATATTTAGTCAAATATTGTCCTCTAGTTATGCCACCTAAACCCCACTGGCATTACACATAAGCATCAAGTGTTTATATGTTTAGAGCAATCACACGGATTCCACTGATTTAATACATTTATGAATTGAAGCTTCTTCTTTTTTTGAATTGTGAAAAAAGCTTATTTTGATTGTTGTAGTTCAAGAGTTGGAGCAGGCCATCTACTAATCAGAAGATTGTCGGTTTGATCTTTAGTCTGCACGCCCAAGTATCCTTGGGCAAGATGCTGAACCCCAAGTTGCCTTCTGATGCCTCCATTGGTGTGTGACTGTGAGATAGAAAGTGCTTGTATGAGTGAGCCATGTTGTATATGGTACTTTTAAGTGCTTGAGTCCTATAAGAACCAGTCCTGTTACATTTTATGTGTGCCTGACAAAAGTCTTGTAAAAAGTGGCATTTTAGCTGCTTTGAGCTCCACAGCAGCTTGACACTTTCAGCAGCACTGCACTGAAGCTGTCTTTGTGCTCGAGGGGTGAAAAATATGATGGGAAAAAACTGAACATCAATACGTCGCACATAAGAAAATTATATGTCAAAAACACATAATAAACATATTTTCAGTGTTAATTTTTCTGATAGTGTTTTAATGTTTATCATAAGATCAATCCCAGAGTTGGGAAATTCACAGGAGATATTTTCTTATTAAATTTTCTGAAGTTTTCCAACTTTTTTTTTTTTTTTTTTTTTTTTTTGAGCCACTGTTAACAGGTGCACAAGCTGTTTTCTAAAAGTGGAGATGTCACACGTATCATCATTGGCCTGGACAAAACCAAGAAGACTGCTTGTGGGTTCTGCTTTGTCGAGTATCATTTAAAAATGTTTAATTCATGCTAAAATATACTGAGTCAGTAATTTGACTGGCTGCCATGCACTTAGAAATTGAAGTTACCAGTACATCATGATTTACACATGTTGTGCCTTAATGCTGTCCCAGATACTACACCTGTGCAGATGCAGAGCATGCCTTGCGCTTCATTAATGGCACACGGCTGGATAACAGCATCATCAGGACAGACTGGGATGCTTCAAGGATGAAGGCAGTTCGGTCGTGGCAAATCAGGAGGACAGGTGAGGGTTAGGATATGAGTGCTTTTATAAATGTGGAAGTAATCGGCTGTGTAGGGCTGTGCGATATGACCAAAATCTCATCCCGATATAAGACATCTATCGTCCCGATAACGATATAAATCACAAAAATGTAACATTTTCTGTAAATTCTGTGAATCTCGGGCAGTTCGACTTGCGTGAAGTGTTTCCAGCTTTTGCGTCGTGTGCCTGGAGTCAGTGTTTTAACCGACGCATGAAACGATAAATTTTTAGACATAAGTTGTAATGCCCGACGGTTTCTTTGTGAGTATTTATTACAGAGCGTGCTGCGGGGAAAAGCCTGTTCTAACGTTTGAGTCTAAGGTTTATTTTTTAGCACCTGACGGCTCTTTTTTGCTTCTCATCTGTAAACACTCTGCATACTCTTTCGTGTGATTCAGTTTATTTTAAAAGTCTCAACAGGATCTTGAGCTTTATTGTGAAAGGTTTACGTGGAAAATAAACAAGCGGACACACGGTGGTTTTACCGTCCTTGTTGCTAACAACAGCGCATAAACATAGGCGCTTGTCCGTCACTAGTGTGGTTGTATTAAATATAAGAGAAAGAGAGAACTTTAAGAAATTAATATAGCTACTACAGTGACCATCAAAACTATGAAAAAATATTGCCGTAAGCAGTTTATTTTGCAACACCACGAAACAAACGATAGCGTAAAATGAAATGATAGACGTTTTTATATTTTCATCCGATATATATTGTTATATCGAACAGCCCTACTGCTGTAGATGCCAACTGCTGGGTTTTGGTTTTGTTTTTTAATTGGAGTAAACTACAAAGCTAAAAGTTAGTTCTGTGAGTACGAAACTGCACTCGTATTAGAACTAATGTAAAAAGATATTAACCCACGACTCAAGTAATGTTAAAGGACATTGAAGATATCTCTGATCTGGGCTTTAGAGCTCAGCTGCCTGGAATAATTTAAACAATTCATCTTGTTTATTTAAACAAAAGAAGCCTCCAATAGATCCAGCTGTTGTGGTTCTAACCCTATATAACCTGCAACTTTCATAAAAATATTGTTTCTGTCTAATTTTTAATGTTTTGGGTTCCTTTTTTTTTTTTTTTTTTTTTTTACTGATTGTGTGATCAGAGTTTTATACCCTTTGCTGGGGTTACTAAACATCCAGATCAGCAACTTCAATCCAGAAATGCTTGCGTCTGCTTTTCAAATCCATATCAGATCAGATGAGTATCTTACTTATTTTAGTCATACAATTTACAAGTGAGCTTACCAAAGCAGGGACACTTAATTGGTGATTGTAATAGTTTCAATTACTTTGGAGCGTTGGATTCCTGAACACAATGAAGTTGAGAGCTCAGGTTTGGCTGATCCTTTTTGCCTGACTGTCAATCATCATGATGATCACTTTCTGTCGTTGAACACTTTAGCAATCTCTGCACTGCAGATGTTTTGGACAACAATATAAAATGCAGCATACTATGACATTTTTAAAAAATGACACATACTTTTTGAATGCCATTTGAGTAAATACACTTTATCATGGCATTTGAATACGCTAGTATGATATTTAGAACTTTAGAAAATAAATTATGCATGAATACCCATGGCCTTTAAAAAGATGGCATTACCGTAGTAATGCATTAGCAAAATGAGTGGATATATTATGCTGTTAACAAACACAATGTAACATAATTAGGGATGGGTATCGTTTAGGTTTTATCTGATACCGGTGCCAAACCGGTTCTTTTGAAACAGTGCCGGTGCTTAAAGAATGGAGAACACAAACTTTGTCCAAAAACCTCTCATGTTTAGCTGCTTTCCACTTTTTCTTTGGTCATTTTAGCCTTTTTGGCCAGGGTGAAGGGAGCATCTGCCATCAAACAAGAAGACAGTTGCATGTAACTACGACGGTGTTTGCTAGTTCACCTTACATGCATTAATTTAATAACATAGTTAGCCTACTCAATGTAAATTACACACAAACAACATTAAGCTACTCGCCCAGAGAAGAACGACTGCTGCTGCCATCATCATCCGTCATCATGTCTGCTACACTGGCGGGGCTCGGGGCCAGGACACTCCTCTTCAGGTTCTTGGAGGATGTTGGTAACTCTGGGTCCGATAACAGGCACCACACCTGTGGTAGGTACAGTGCATTTCTCAGCTTTAAAAAAAACCCGCTATGCGTCGCCAGGTGTTTCAGCAGATTCGAGGTGTTACCTCCTTTGCACAGTATCACCTTAAAGCACTTGTTGCAGGCTGCTGAGTTTGCATCTTTTGCTGTGAAGTACAGCCAGACTTTTGACCGCTTCGCCTTGGGCGTTTTTAATCTGTAGCTCTGCTCTAAAAGAACGTACGTACCTGGGGCCACCTACTGTCTTTGGAAAGGTAAAATGATTGGCTAGAATCTGAAGTGTATGATATCTCAGGGGGGAAAAAAAAGCACCGAAATGTGCGCCGCCGGTATGGTTACTACCGTTTATGTCGACACGGTTACCGGTACCCATCCCTAAACATAATCATGTTTTATTTTGTCAAGCTTTCTGGGAGCGTAAACTTGACAGGAAATACTGGGCAAAGGACCTGATTATTGTTTGGATTTTCCTTTTCTACAAACACCCAGCAGTATGATTCAAGGGTGGCTTAACGGTCCACCATATACAAACACATGTGAGCCCACAAAGGGCAGGAAGTAACATTGCTTACCAAATAAGGAAACCAGAACCTTACATAGAGTGCGCCTGGAGTTAACACTATAGCCTCGCCCACCATTCGACAGGCCGGAAGGAGAATAGAAACAAAAGAATGTCTTTAATCATGCCGTTTGAAACAAGGTTTACAAATTTAAGTACAACAATGACAAATATTACCAAAATCAGTTGGATGCTGATTTTACAGTGTTGGGTAGAGCGTGTTAGTCTCAGTTGAACAAGTGATTGATTTATGCTCTCTTCCCCCCTCTTTGTGTTTCTGTGTGTAACTGTGTAGGTAGGTGAGAGATGATTACGACCCAGCGAGAGACAGTTACGGTAACTGGCTCAGCAGCATCAACCCGCAGAGGGGCGCAATAGTTTTTAGAATAAACACCACAGCAGTCTGCCTGGACTACAGAGTCCCAGCTGTTAGTCCTGCTCCAGATTAACTCTCCCACAAGGTCAAGCAAGCTACCACAGATTAGAAGTTTTGTCATGAAAGCCCTCTGCAGCAGTCCAGCTCGGACTACTGGATCCAGGTGTGAGCAAATGTTATTTATTTGTTTTTGAGGCCTGGTTTTTGCTCTGCCTGTCTCTGCAACTACACGGTTGACATGTGATATTTGTTGATGTTTATTATTCTGTGTAAAGAAATGCCATTGATTTTCCTGCAGGCTGGAAAGGCTCTGATAAAGTTGTCTTGATTTTCTGTGTCATGTTCAAATAACTACCTGAAGTAGTGAAGATGCAGTGCTGTTCCATGAATGAAATTTTGTCCAAAACTGTGCATACTTTTTAAAATAAAGTCTTGTTTTTTGAAATTTGATGCCATTTTGTGAAATCTGTTTGGTTTGGTATTATCTGTCACAGACAGATGGATATAGATAAATATAGTGTGTGTGTGTGTGTGTGTGTGTGTGTGTATATACAGAGACATATATAACTCTTATCTCATCATCATGGCACCTGTTAGTGGGTGGGATATATTAGGAAGAAAGTTAATATTTTGTCCTTAAAGCTGATGTGTTAGAAGCACGAAAAAATGGACAAAAATAGCAATGTTAGTGAAAAGGGCCAAATTGTGACGGCTAGCTTCGAGCATCTCAAAAAGTGCATCGCTTGTGGGGTGTTCCCGGCCTGCAGCGGGCAGTATCTACTAAAAGTGGTTTAAGGAAGGAACCATGGCGAACCAGCGACAGGGTCCTGGGTGGCAAAGACACATTGATGCATGTGGGGAGTGAAGCAAGTCTGTGTAGGCAGTGTGTTGCTTTGGGCAATGTTCTGCTGGGAAACCTTGGTTCATGCCATCCATGTGGATGTTACTTTCATCAGGGCAGCTTGGGCAGCACAAGGGGGACCAATGCAATGTTAGGCTAGTGGTCATAATGTGAGCTTAATAAAATGAAAGAAATCCAGCAATAAAAAGAGAAGTAGTACATTTTGGATATACACATTAAACCAGGGGTGTCCAAACTCCGGCCCGCGGGCCATTTTTAATTGGCCCGCAAGTAATTTTATAAATAGAATAGAATATGGCCCGCACTTCAACTTTTGCTTGAGTGTATTGCACTTCTTAGTTTTAACACCAGAGGGAGCTACTGTTGATCAAGGCAGTTGCTCCACCAAAAAGGACAATCACAGAAGAAATTTACCCCAAGTTACTAAACATGGCAGAACCAAAGAAGCGAAAGGTAGAAAGTGAGTGCAGAAAATTTCAGACACGGTGAGAGATTGAATATTTCTTCAAAGAGTTCAAGGGGACGTGTGTCTGTTTGATCTGCACCGAAACTATGGCAGTTATGAAATCAATCAATCAATTAATAAATCTTTATTTATAAAGCACTTTTCATACAAAAAAAAAACTGTAGCACAAAGTGCTTTACATGGTTAAAAGCAGCCCACCCCACCCTCCCACTCATTCCCCACACTCTCATTAACAGAAACGGTCATGGATATACACATTACTACCCCCACACACACACACACACACACACACACACACTTAAAGAGTAAAATTGGGCTGGGTACGCATTAGCCAAGTGAGGAAACACTATCACAGGGAGCTGTCTGCACCGGGAGCCGGTCACAGACCGCAGCCTCCAGGCTGGGCACACAGCAGGAGGGAGGCAAAGAAGCCCCCCAGCCAGGCTGAGAGGATCCACAGAGCCCTAGCAGCCACGGTCGATCACAGCCCCGGTGCAGAGAGCCCCCTCCGAGGAAACACTGGAGATATGACCTAATAAGAATATAAACAGGATAAAAAGATAAAATAAATAAGAGTGGGATACAATATAAATATAAGTATAAACAGAGTAAGAAGATAAAAAATGAATAAGAATAAAATCAATAAATATTAGGTAAAACTAAATTAATAATATAAATAGAATAACAGGATAGAATAAATAAGCATAAAATAAATAAACGTTAGTTAAAAGCTAAATTAAAAAGGTGGGTCTTGAGCCTGTTCTTAAAAACATGTACGTTCTCTGCGGCCCTGAGCTCCTCCGGCAGGCTGTTCCACAGTCGAGGACCATACCACTGAAAAGCTGCCTCTCCGTGAGTATGTGTCCTGACTTTAGGAACAATCAAAAAGGCCAGTACCAGAGGACCTCAGGGTCCGCGAGAGGGTTCATATGGTAAAAGCAGATCTGAAAGATAAGAAGGCCCAAGACCATTAAGACATTTAAAAACCAATAAAAGAACTTTAAAATCGATCCTGAAACACACGGGGAGCCAATGCAGCGATTGTAAAACCGGTGTAATGTGGGCCCGCCCTCTGGTCTTCGTCAGCACACGAGCTGCAGAGTTTTGTAAAAGTTGTAAAGGTGAAATATTCTTTTTGGGGAGACCAGAGAGCAGGGCATTACAGTAATCAATGCGACTGGTAATAAAAGCATGCATCAGCATCTCCGTGTTGGCCCGAGAGAGAATAGGGCGGACTCTGGCTATATTTTTAGATGATAAAATCCAATTTTGGTTACGTGTTTAATATGTGGGATAAAACCAAGCTCAGAGTCAAGAATAACACCCAGGTTTTTCACTTGTAGTGAAGGGCATAGTGAAAATGCCTGTAATTTAGACAAGAGTTTCTCTCTCTGAGCCTCAGGACCGATGATTAAAACTTCAGTTTTGTCCTGGTTAAGCTGTAAAAAGTTTTCTGCCATCCAAGATTTTATATCTAGAATACAGTTAAAAGGGCATCCATTGGTCTGGTGTCATCAGGAGACACGGAGATATACAGCTGAGTATCATCAGCGTAACTGTGGAAGTTCACTCCATGCCTCCTGATGACACTGCCAAGAGGAGCATATACAAATTAAAAAGTACAGGGCCTAAAACCGACCCTTGAGGCACACCACATGTCATTTTATGGATCTTAGAGGAGCATGTATCCATACACACCATAAAAGTTCTGTCTGAGAGATAGGAAGTGAACCAGTTGTGTACAGCACCAGAGAGGCCCACCATGTGTTTCAGTCTGTTTAAAAGTATAGCGTGGTCTACTGTATCAAAGGCTGCGCTTAGATCCAGTAGCACCAGGACTGAGAGCTTTTGGGAGTCCCAGTTACATCTAATATCATTTAAAACCTTTAGGAGAGCGGTCTCTGTGCTGTGGTTCACCCGAAATCCAGACTGAAATATTTCTAGGATCTGTTTATCAATCAAAAAATCATTAATCTGAGTAAAAACAAGTTTTTCTAAAATTTTACTTAAAAATGGTAAGTTGGATACAGGTCTGTAGTTATTAAAATCATTGCAATCCAAATTGCTCTTCTTCAGAAGGGCCTCACCACCGCCGTTTAAAAGCAGCAGGAAGACACCCAACTGAAGAGAGCAATTCATCATGTATAAAAGCTCCGCTTCAAAACATCCATAAAGTGTTTTAAAAAGTGAAGAGGGATTGGATCTAAAAGACATGTGGTGGGTCTCACTGTGGAGAAAACTTTCTTAAGGTTCTCAGCATTAACCAGGACAAAGCTGTCCAGTGTCTCCTCAGGTACAATCGAGCCCTCAGATGTGTTTAAAATCATATCACGAGAAGATAAAATATCACATCTGATGGTGTTGATTTTCCCCTGAAGTGGTCTGCAAACTGCTCACAGAGTGAGTCTGTGGGGGTTCTTTGGGAGCTGTTAAAATCAGGGTTAAATAAATGATCTATGGTGGAGAAGAGGACCTTGGGATTATTTTTGTTATTACTGATTATTTTGGCGGTATGAATTTCTTGAATTCCTTAGTGTATTATTGTAAATTTTAAGTTGCTCGCAAAAGTATTTGATGGTTGATTGCATTTTATTTTTCCTCCATCTCCTTTCTGCTGCCCTGCAATTTCTTTTGAATTTTTGACTTCTTCGTTTCTCCAGGGTGATACACGTTTTACGTTAATCTTTTTGGTGGTGAGTGGAGCAACGGAGTCAAGGCTTTTCTTCAGTTTGAGGTTAAAATGATTAAAAATAAAATCACAGGGTGCAGGTAGAATCACAGGGGGACATTCGTCTAAAACCCTGGTAAAATTTGCAGCCACTTCAGAGGTTAGATAGCGCCTCCTCACAGTTCGCACCGAGGTCTCCCGCTGAATAAAACCGGTGATGTTAAAAAACACACAGTAGTGGTCAGAGACAGCCAAGTCAACAACAGAGGACACACTGGTGGACAGCCCATGGGTGATGACCAGGTCCAGAGTGTGTCCTCTGTTGTGAGTCGGCTGCGTGACGTGCTGGGTAAAATCCATACAGTGAAGAATGTTTAAGAATTCTTTTGATGTAGGGTCAGAAGGATTATCTATGTGCAGGTTAAAATCACCGGTTAAAATTATCATATTATACTTTGAATGTATGTTTGTTAAAAATTCTGAGAATTCCTTGATAAAAGCAGCACTGTCTTTAGGTGGTCTATAAATTGTGACAGATAAAACTGGAGGGCTGCTAAAAACAATAGCGTGGAATTCGAAAGTGGTAAAATGGTCAAATAAAATTTGTTTGGTGGTGAGTGTGTTATTGGTTAAAGATGCAGTCCCACCACCTCTCTTACCACTTCTAAAGGAAAAAGAGAAATTAAAATTTGGTGGGGAGGCCTCAGTGAGAACAACTGGTGCATCCGAGCCCAGCCATGTTTCAGTTAAAAATAAACAATCAAGTTTATTATCTAAAATTAAATCATTAATAATAAAAGACTTATTCAACAGAGAGCGGACATTTAAAAGTGCCATACTAATTGAGACTGGTGGATTTTTGACAGTAGAGTTCAATGAATGCTGACACTTTTGAAGAGGCCGGAGGTTATTAATGTTTTTGGAGTTACTGGATTTATGATAATTGTGTTGCTCTCTGTTTGTGATTATGACGGGTATTGTGTTGACTGTGGGAGAGAGAGGTCCGAGTCCAGAGTTTTGTGTATTACTGTTAAAAGTGGAACAAATGTAGGAGCTGGGACCAGGGGGACATCAGTCAGTGGAGGACAGATCAGCGGGTAGAAAGAGTATAATGTACGACGTCATTATGAAACCAAACATCAGGCCTGTGCATCCTACACTGGTGCTGAGCGAGAGCAGAAATTAAAGCAAAGGGTAGCTGTCCTGCGGGGTCAGCAACAGTATTTTTTTCGTGCTCAAAAGGTCCAGGAAAAGGCTCCAATAGGCAGCTATGAGGTCGCCCAACTCATCGCAAGACACGGCAAGCCTTTTTCAGATGGAGACCTCATAAAACACTGCCTCGTTAAAGTCACCGAAATAATGTGTCCGAAAAAGTGCAGGACTTCAACAACGTCAGCATGTCCAGAAATACAGTTGTGCGACGCACTGAAGACTCGTCAGTCAACATTAAACTGCAACTGTCTGATAAAACTTGTGCTTTTGATTTTACTCCATCGCATGCGATGAGAGCACCGATGCCACAGACACCGCACAGCTGCTATTTTTTTTTTTTTTTTTTGAGAGTGGACGAGAGCACGAGCACTTTAGGTGAGTAAAAATATATTCCACAGTACCCGTGTGCAGGTACACGTGCTTCAAATATCAATAAAGCGCATCAATTCTGTCACTACCCTGCTTTTGCGCACCACTTTCTTACATGCGTTTTTCTTGTTAACACACAGAGTACACACCGCTGTGCACAGCGCACGCACACGCAAAGTCAGCTGATCTCATCTGATGCAGATCTGCTCCTTGATCAAGTGACATTTGTTCGGATTTTTGCCACGAGTGGCGATCAGCACCGCAGCTGGATGGCCCGATTTACATACCCAGCGCAGCTGATACTCACCAGAATAATTTACTAAAATTATATGCACTCCTGTTATTAAGTCCAGTTCAGTCTGTTAATGTTGATAACGGTTTCAAACGAACGTTAATAGGTGTGTTGCTAAGCCTAATGACTTAAATAACAAACTTGAAATTTACCCGTCCCATTTTCCCCTTTATTGTTTTTTCTCTGTACAGTAAATCTTCTGTCTAAGAAGAAATCCTAGGCTGCTGTTCTGAGAATGAGCTACCAAAGCTTTTTCTGAATAAATCAATAAAGATCCATTTATGGAAAGCTGTGATGAAGGCAGTTTTGTCTTTAATTATATTCAACAATATAACATATTCGAACACTTTTAAGTGATTTTTCTAACTTTAATACACTAAAGTTAATGTTATATACCTAATTTCTAGTAAGTGGCCCAGCCCTCCTATATTTTTTATGTATGTGGCCCTCAGTGAAAAAGTTTGGACACCCCTGCTGTAGGCCTAGTAACCACTGGATCAATTAAGACAGTACATTTGAAAAAAATATGGTTGAGCACATCACTGTACAACTGGAACTAAATAAAAAAAAGTTATATATCAAAAAGTTAATTTGTGGATCAGGACTGTTTTGACATAATCAGCTGAACTGCCTACTATACTGTAGTATGATTATTTTAAACATAAGCACAAGTACTACTACTACTGCACTCTAATATTATTGATACTGTTGATGCTAATGGTACATACCATGAAAATATACTTAACATGTACATTGAAATACTCAAGATTGAAAAATATCACCTGTGACAAGCATACTTGAAATTTGCTTAGAAAGTTCTATCAATCTCATTTCAATATGTCTTGTAAATTCTGTGAGCCAAAAATATAGCACAGTAACTTAACATGTCAAAATGTAAAAAGTACAAAATCTCCTCTGATACATACCAGTCTACTGTTCTGCATTACCAAAATGCATGTTTGAAAACAGTCTAGCAGGGTTTTTTAGCTCTACGAATGACATTAAATAAAAATGTGCCAGTGGTCTTTGTATAAATAACTATATGCATCGATGTGATGGAGTCTTGGGAATGCACTGTCAATGACTGGTCAATGGCAGACATGAAAAAAATGCTAGATGTATATATATTTGGGTCCCCAGCATTAAACCTACTAGGTAGGAAGTTGATATAAGTTTGAAAACAAACTGATATATTACAGATATTTATTACCAACTTTAATCAGAAAATTCAGAGTCACTGTAAAAGTCATCATCGGAAGTATGATCAAGGTTAATGTTCTCTGCTCCTGACAAAACTTGCATATAACACTGTCTTGTTTTGTTTCACATTCTGCCGTTTTCTGAGGTTGATGCTCTGTTGACCTCTCAAACCCTCCTCACTTAGGCCACAATGAGAACCTTAAAAGTAGAACAACATATAACTTAGTCTGCTTTACTGCCTTCAGAAACAGTCAGTGTTTTGTATGCATTACTTAAATACATACTTTTAAATATCTCACTGGAAAACAGGCCGGACAGCTCTTTCAGGATATCATCATATTTTGAAAGAGATTTCCAGTGATGGTCCATCTCTCTAACAAGAATCTTCTTTTCCTCCTCGAGTCTTCTTATTGCCATGATGATATCGAATGCCCTTCTCTTTGTTGTGAGGCTGACAGAGTCTGAAATGCATTTATAACAAAGTTATAGATCAATTCACAAAGAACGTCTGAAGTCGTAAGTGATTTTAGGTTAACACCTGAAGCACTGGGTTTCATTATCTGTCAGATATGCTGAAAGTAGACAACATATTTGTACACCTACCGCTGTGTGCCCGCTGCTATGGCCAAGCTGTGTCACCAGACAGAATTTCTTCCAAGCACAGAGTTTCTTTGTCTGGAACCATTCTGTTGTATTTTTCCACAGCAGAAGTCAAGATTCCTTTCTCCTCTCGGATCTTGCGACGAATCTCCTTTAGATCACTGACCCATTCATCCAGTTGACTGTCAGCCACTGCAAACTGGACTTTTAAGGACTCCAGGTTCTGAAGCTGGGTTAGAAGAGCTTTTGTGGCCTACATTGACAATTTGAGATTAAAAACAAACAAAAAACACTAAACACATGTTTACTCTAAATAATTAGAACACAGAGGAGTAAGCATCTAAAAATAAAGTACCTTCTGATATTGATGGGTCAGAGAGGTGGCCAACTGGTCTAGCTTTTGTTGATTCCAGCGCATGGCCATAAGAGTTAGCATGTCCCTCCATCCTGCCAACACAGAAAACGTAATGTTACCACTTTCATCATAATTAGACACTTAAATCTAACTAGTGCAGTATTTGTCTTCTCACCTGCTTTGGACATATGTTTCGTAGTAACTGCAATCCTTGACAGAAAGGCATTACACTGCTCCACCTCCTTCCCTAGAGTCAAACCAGCCCCATCTTGATATGCTTCACTCCATTTCACCTGGAACACACACACACACACACACACACACACACACACACACACACACACACACACACACACACACACACACACACACACAGATGCACATAAACACACAGATAAAATACAAATTGCACAAAATGTTGATGTGCAAGTGATCAGATAAAGTGATTCAAGTGAGAATTTCATACCTCACATTTGAAATCGTGGGCTATAGCATGAAAGACTGAAAGAAATGGCTTCATGCTAAGAAGGTGCTGGAGCTCTGGACCGCTTTTTGTTACTCTTTCAAGATATGGCCAATACTTGCAGGTAACATCCATACAAAAAAAGTGATAAGTCTATTGGCCAGCTTTTGGTGCAGGTACAAGGGATAGGCAAAACTTTCCCTCCGTACATATTTAGAGCACTGAGCAGCACTCCATGCCTACACACCGCAAGCTCCAGTCCCTCCTCATCCACCTTGCTGCTGGATCTTTGGGAGGTCTCTCTGGCTGCTGACCACTCCCCTCCACAAACACCTCGTCCGGAGACCTAAAATGCATTAAATAGCTGGTGACAGTGTCTTTTCACAATCTCTTCAGCAGAGTGTTAAAGGTTACCATAATTCTGTCTATGTAATTAGAGTGTTCAATCTTACATGTCTGGATGTGCTGTGTATGTAGTCCACAAATCTCCCCACATCTTCATCCTTTGCGATGAAGGCGTCTTCAAAGATGCCCTGTTCCTCAGATCTGAACAAAATAGCAATACAGTATACTTTATGGTGTCATACAGTTAATTGGTGCACCTTATAGTCACATTTTCTGATACAAACACTGCTACTATACATGTTTTGCTGTACCTAGCTGCATTCTTGAAACAGTAATGCTTGCGGTTTCCATCCACTGAAATTGCAAGTATGTCTGGGGCACATGCATGACATGTGAAGGGATCCTCCTTTAAAACCGTGTCTAATTCATATCTCACGGCTGTATTAAAGTCAAAAATCCAAATCTTTAGTCAAAAACAGGCAGTGGTTACAAACAGGGAGACAAGCAGTCCATTAAACAGTCTACAGGGTCAAACATACAGAGACTTTAAACAGCAATAAAAAAAAATAACTGGACACTGAAAAACTTCACAAAGTGATGTGTGAGGCACCAAAGGGAGGCAGCTGAGTATATTGAATGAATTATCTTCAAATACAAAAGAGAGAAAGTCCTAAAGGCAGCAACCAAGAAACTCTGCAAGGTCAACGTTCGCAAAGGTCATCTTAGAAGAAACGCTTGGCAGCAGCCGCCGATGATGACTGCGACAAGCTTGCTGAACCAACAAAGCAAACTGTGTCCAGTGATGCCCTCATCCAGACCGATGTTTGGCCCTGGCAGAGCACATGTGAATGTAAGCTCTTCATTTATAAATATTTCAACAATATTCCCAGTATCTGAGCAGTAGCTGGATGCAGTGGCGGTCCTAGCCTGTTTGGCGCCCTGGGCAAACACTCCCTCTCTCAAAAATCATAGCTCTTTACATCTGAGAGAGAATAGGTGTATTGCTTGTGTCAAAATTTGATTGATGACCCCAGCCTTGACCTTTTGAGCTTACCGGAAGTACTCCGGAAGTGACTAATCGATTCCAGATGTGTGTAATATGATCCATAAGCGCGACGAATTGCATCCGGTGAGGAGAGGGGGGTACTCCGGAAGTGTCTAATCGATTCCATATGTGTGACTAATCGCATCCGGTGGGAAAAAAGGAGGGGTGATTCCTGGGGGGATCAGAGAGGGAGGGGTTCCTGGGGCATGGAGAGTTCAGGGGGGTAACGCAGCAGATTTCTGTTGAGTCCGTGCTGTATAGAGAGACAAAGCGGCAGTTAGTTTTCCACAGACAAACTCATAGTTTGAATTCTGTTTAAATGTTTCAGTATTATGACAATGATCTTGATAACCATTTTCTCAGTAAAGAACTATTTCTTTTTTCAATAGCAGCTTTATTTTGCTTTCTTACATTAATCATATTACAGGCGCAATAAAATAAAAACCTTTAATATTATCCGGCTACTAACGGATATATATATCTATATATCCATAGGTCCCTCATCCTATTCATGTAACCCCTCCCGCCAGGGTTACTTGCGTAGTAGCATTCCAACAACGCCCTGTTTCGTCTGTGTAATTGTTTAGAGAGAAAGGAATTTATGGACACTGGGGGTCTGCTGTCATAAAAGAAGACAGGAAGCTACAGTTGGGGTTGCTGATGCTGATGCTTGTACCTTTAATGAAAGTTCATGGTTTCCATGGCTTGGAGGTGGGTTTGCAGGAGACTCTCTGCATCCTTATCTGTAAATGTAAATGTAAGACAACAAGAGGCCATTGGCCCGGTGGATGCAGAGTGGGGGTCTCAGTGTTTGTAATATGTTAACTGTGTTTTCTATCTTGTGTAAAGGAATTTGGTGTAGATTGAGTGAGGAGATTACTTTAATGACCGGCAGGAAGTCACATACACAGAGACACACACACAGTGCTTTGACTGTTAGGACACACCCACACCTACATGCACACAGTCACTCACGTGCACTCACATAGACACACGGGTACACGCACACATAGGCACTCACGTGCTCGTGCATACACACACAGTTTCGAGCACACCATGGGGGTTTTATGATGGGGTCGCTTCTACAAAACTGTGTTTCACAGACAAAGGAGTGAAGATCTGCTCGGGGACACCGGCCTTGCACGTCTTCCCTTCTAGAAGATGCATGCTAAAATGAAGATGAAAAAAGATGAATAAAGGTTTTGTGAAATAACTACTGAGGTCTGGTGCCGTCTCTGGATGCCCGAGGAATAAAAAGAACCGGGGTGAAACTGATTTCTCAACACTCCACAGACCCCCCTCCTTTTTTCCAACCGTATACCTATTCTCTCTCACATGTTTGGGTTAATAATTAGGCCTACATAGCTGCTGGTTGCAGCTTAAAGATTCATCTTAAAGATCCTAAATTTGTCATTGATTTAAACTTTGGGGTTTGCAGAACACACGTGCAGAAAATTACAGAGTAAACAGTGAAAACCACAAACTTAAGTCACAAGATGCTGGAATTCCATTTTTTATTTGAGCAGAAACTTTCAAGGGTCTGTGCCCAGTTGATGATCAAACAGTCCAGCAGGTGGCGATAATGCACCAGCGTTATCCGCCAAAAAGAAAAAAGAAGAAGAAGAAGCAGAGTTCCCGCTTGATTGCGTTTGCTTCTCAGTTTTTCGCTTTCTCATCCAAAGGTAAGTGACTAGATAACTTTGATCTGAGTTCAGTCAATCTTGAGTTTAGCTCCTGAATGAAGTTTTCTGCTGCTCTCCTTGGTATCTGTTGTCAGATATGTGTGAACCTGTTGAAAGAAAAAGTCAATACAAGTCAAGTTGCTATAAACTAATTTACTGGAAGATATCAGCAAAAGCGAGTGAAACAGAAAGAAGTAAACAGCTTTATTATTAGAAGGAAGCTTTTAAATGAGCTAAGTGTAATCAAAGTTTCTGTTATTTTATTAGTCTATTACTCAGCCCTAGTTAGCATCTTTGGGTCACTGTGTAGCACCTGCACAGTTTAGGAATGCAGCTTGCTAACCAAGCTAGCTAGCTAGCACCACTATGGCGTCATTTCTGTGCCACTGTTCTGAGCACACGTAAAAAAGGTTTGCAGGTGCAAGTGTTTTATTTTGAGCGAAGAAAAGCTGAATTTGAGTGAACAAAATTCATTGCTGCGTGCAAAAAATGTATTTCAGTGTTTGCTATTATCCATAGACACACACACAATAGCAGCCCCTCTCGCTCAGTTTTTTTGCCCTCCCTGGCAATGTGTTGCTCGCGCAATCGCCCATCTTCTATTGACATTGAAGATTATAAGTTAGTTTTTTTTTTTTTTTTTTTTGTATCTCATCTTCATCACCTGTGTGTGTGTGTTACTAGTTTGTACAGCTCCATTGATTGTTTTTTGTTTGTTCTTGGCCAGGGCATTTTTTAAAGAGATCTGAAGAGTTTTATTTATATATTTTACTTATAAATAAAATAAATAGATTAGAAAATGAGCAAACTTCCAATTAAATTGCAGACACTTTCTGTACAGTGGGATAAACACGGAGAAGATTGCCATACTGCTAAATTCAGTATCGGTGCTAAAACCTTTAGTGTTTGTTTCAAACAAGTTGCCCACTTAGGGAAGCTCAATTTTGTTCTCTGTATTGTCAGATGGACATATGAGACACTTTGACTCTTCAGTGCAGTGTGGAGCCTAACAAATATCTGTTTTGTGTCCCAGCTGATCAGCTGGAGGAGAAGAGTCTGACGGAGCAGCAGAGGAACATTTCCAGCTACTTGGAATCAGTTGAGTCACTACAGAGAAAACAATGAGCTCAACACAGAAGGTGACAGATATTAGTGTTAAGAAATACTCCATCAAAAGCTGAAGTACTGATATAACTTGTTTACTCAAGTGAAAAAGTATGGGCTCTGAAATGTGTAGAGTAAGAGTAAGAAAGTAAAAGTAGCTCCTTGAAGAACATTTTTACCACCTATTTTTATCCAAAGCTAACTGAACCTTGTGCTATATAGAGCTGGGCGATAGAACGATAACGATATGTATTGCGAAATAACTTTTTCTTGATAGAAAAATTAAACTATTGCGATAGGCCTCATCTCTCTTGTCCTCTTAAAAAAAAGAAAGAAGAACAGCCGAACCAATTACAGCCGCAGCGTCACGTCACATGACTTGTTACGTACAGCACAAGTACCAAGCCGCACATGTGTATTTGTTTGGGAAGCAGCCAGCCGCCGTGCTGCCCGGGTAATGGAGGAAATGAGTGTGCCCACTAGAGAAAAATCAACCGAGAGCGTAACCAAAGGTTACCGAAGAGAAAACAGATGATGTTTCCAATGCCGGAGAGATTGTCGAACGGAAGGGCCATAGAAGTTCCGTAGTGTGAAGGTATTTCGGCTATTTCAAGTCTGACAAAAAACAGAGTAGCGCGCACTGTAAATTGTGCCGAAAGCAAGTCTGGAAATACAATAAACCGGTGCATGCTCAATCTCTGACTGAAAGCGCTAATTCGTCATTCGGCTTTTGTCAGACTAAAGTAACTGTTTGAAAAGCTAAGCTATACAACAAGGAGAGATTGAGAATTTCCTTTTAGTTCTCAGTTTATTTGATATTGACAAAAGTTAGTCAATTTTGTCTGTTCTTCTGTAAAACAAACTAAGATTTATTTTTAGTTTTAATTAATATTTTGTTTCTAAGTGGAATTGACAATTTAGTAGTCTGTTTTGTTTGTTCTATTTTGAAACTTATACGCTTTAGCGGCTGCCTTTTGTGTAGTTTGCAATATTTGCCTTTATTTATCTGAAAAAGTCTCATGTTCCTTAAGTACATCTACCCTGTTGAACTTGTTATGGGATATAAATATTTAAATCAAAACAAGCTGCTGATTATTTCACATTTTACTTGTGAGCAACGGCACATTTAAATCTTACAAATATAGCTATTTGGCTTATATCGTGATATATATCGTTATCGCCTGTCAGAAAAAAACATATCGTGATATGAAAAAATCTTATATCGCCCAGCTCTAGTGCTATATTAACCTCCTAAGACCCGAACTCTTCCACGGCATTTTTAATTTCTCTTTGATATTTGGGCTGGTTGGGACCTGATGAATGTAAAAACAAAGAATTACCAGATTTTTATTTTTTTTTTACCTAATTTTTGTTTCTAAGAAAAATGAGAGCCACATATGAGGATATTCGTTTAAAACTTCGATAGTACAGTAGCAGTATAATGTCCTCCTAAGTGGATATCAGGCCCTTGTAGAGCAAAACTGAGTATTTTGGTCTAAATAACCCGAAATGTAATGTCCACATACGTGGACGCCAGGTCCTAGGAGGTTAATGTAATATTTAAAATAAGATTAGTAGATGAAATACGAACTATTTATTTCTAACGAGAGCTCCAGTAGATTTTCTTACAGTACAAGCTGTGATCAGCTGACCTGCTGCTCTCTGTGGATGTACACAACTGAATTCAACCAGATGTCAGCAGATGTTTCATGAGCTGTCCTGGGTGATTTCCATCCTCTACACTGACAGTACACTGTCTTTATATTAGACACTATACTGTTGGTATGAAGGTGGAACTCAGTGAATGAATGTCAGCATCTTGAGCTTCAGTTTAAATGAATCTCTGCAACACTCGATGTAATCTAATTCTGACATGAGCACCACAATCACTGTGCACCGGTCACACTCACACTTTACTTTAAATCCATCACAGTTCAGCAAACTAACCTGTTTATCCTGCACTAACCTGCAGAGGATCTTCATGCAGTCTTTAAATAACTCAGTTAGTCTGTTTCAGATTGTTTTGCAGCATCTTTCAGTATATGAAAAACATAATGTCACAGACCCAATATCTGATTTCAGCACATGAGGACTTACATGCAAGCTTTACATTCCAGTTTATTAAATCCCACTGAGCAGTCCTTACTTTTAAATCTAACCTCTCTTCTTCCTCTCCTGTCCTGTGTGTCTTATCTTTCTCCATCTCTGAGTGAAGTTAGCTCTCTTTCTTTTCTCTCCCTGCGATGTACAGCAGCTGGACTTTTAGCTAGCAACACACTGTGAGAGAAACTGCACACAAACAGAACTTAGAACTTTTTTATTGTCATTGTGTAGTTTCTTAGGTAGCAAGACCACAAAGGTGCAAAGACCACACAGTTTGTGTGTTTGCTGATGTTTGTTGAGCTGATAGAAATGCTGCATTTGAAATTACCTGTCACTTAAAAACTATTAATCCATTTATTCATGCTCATCTTGTCTATTGCTAGCTGGATGCTGAAGTACCGTGACTGCAACTTATGAGCACCTGCAGTTGTTCGGGTGTTGTGCCCAAAAAAAAAACACTGGCCCACTTTAACTCCTGACTATGTTTTGCAAACAGTTTTGCCTCTTTCATCTTTTTTTATGTTTCATAGCCAGGTGATTAGTACACTATCAGGATTGCCTTTCATGTGTTTAGGTTCAAATCAGTTTGATGTTTGATGCCTGCAGCAATGAAATAACTCCCCTCAAATGGCTTAAACCAAAAGTAACAAGCCTGTTTTGAAAATGTAAGGAGTAGAAAATATAGATATGTGTAGGGAGTAAATGCTTTTTAAAAAAACCCAGAGGCTACAATCAGACTCTGACATTTTATATGTTCATAGAAATATATAATACTGAACCAAAGTCCACTAAAAATGTGTTTTGCTTTGTGTATTATCCAATAATCAAAAAAACAGGCTGTTTGGCAAACATAGTCACAGTAATGATAACAAAAAGCTCTATACTCACAGCTAAAATAATATTACCTATAGCACCTTTCTCTTGTTTGTCACCCGTCTGTTTAAACAGCGGGGGGGGGGGGGTTGTTTGTTTTTTTTTGCATTTTTGTTAAAATATTTTAGGTTGCTGAGCTAATCTTTGTAATGATAACACAGACATAAGTTTAGGCTAAGTAAAATAAGTCACTCTTCTGTTTTAAAAGTAACTTCTGCGGGCGTATTTTGTTGCATGCAGTGCATGGGTATGTTGTACACCTAGCTATCTGACACATGTTTATATATAGTTTGATTAAGGAGCTTTCTAGATGATGCTTTAATATGCATTTAGAAGCAAATAAGATGAAACTGTACGTTGAAGTGGCACTATAAAATTGGTAGAGTGGGGAAAAAACAAACCTATAAGGACATCTTTAAATCCACAGAGTGCGTTTGTGCTCGCTGAAAAAGCCTGGGCGGGATCTAACCTACTGTACAAGTGGCAGAAAAGCTTTGGCAGATATATTGCTGTTGCAGGGTGAGTATGCCATTTTCATTAACATAATAGCTCTGAGAAGGCTGTGTAACAGTCTACTATTTGTCTTCGACTGAGCTTTATTTTCAATCACACAGACAGGACAACACAGTGAAAATATTTGATCGACGTGGACACAAGTGGACTGAAATCAACCTTCCAGGGTAAGTGTGAAAAAATCACTCAGATTCCAGTTTCGTGTCATCTAACAGTTTTAGCTAATTACCACTGAATGTTCAGGTTTTCTTAATAACTTCCTTTCTCCTCTTTCTCTGTAAGGCGCTGTGTGGGGATGGACTGGGATAAGGATGGGGACATTCTGGCAGTGATAGCTGCAAAATCCAGCTCCATCTTTCTCTGGGATGCCAGCGTCAGTAAAACATCCCAGATAGACAGCGGTATGAGGTAGGACCATTTCAGAGGGAGAAAATAAAACCCGATCATTCTAGTACAGTTAATTGTACTGGCTGAATAAGTGATGCAAGTGTTAGTCATTGTATAATTTCACTGCAAATATGTGTTTTTTTCCCCCCTGTTTTAACAAAACACTAACTTTGAAATAAGTAAAGCTAAATGTTTTGTGTTCTAATTGTTGATGGTTTCAAACAGAGATCAGATGTCTTTCGTCTTGTGGTCAAAGACTAGCCCGCTGTTGGCAGTCGGAACAGTCAAAGGAAACCTGTTGATCTACAATCAGCAGACCTCACGCAAGATCCCTGTGCTGGGTAACACACGACACAACTGTATATATAATCTTGGATGGTTTAATGGTCTTTAGTCTGTTCTGTAATATTGATTCTCTGCCTCCTTCTCTCCACACTTGATAGGCAAACATAGCAAGAAGATTACGTGTGGCTGTTGGAGCTCCCAGAATCTGCTGGCTCTGGGGAGTGACGACAACACACTGAGCATCAGCAATCATGAGGGAGACACCATCAGACAGGTAGTCAAATACAGTAGTGTGCAAAAATCTTGGTCCAACCCTCATGTCTAGTATTTTTTAATGTTCTTTAACAATAGTTTTCCAGTTTTTCTGAAGGTCTTTCAGAGTTTTTCTTTAGACATTTGCTGCTTTTTCACTCATTTTCACTTCAGTCTGTGTTTTGTTTGTTAAGCCTTTTGATCAAGGGATCATTCAAGCATAAAGAAGGCTAACTCAAAGTGTGAACCAGTGTTGATTCTTTACATAACAGACAGCTTAGCAAGCAGGCAATTTTAAGTTGTATCTTTAGGCATTTTGTTACTATAAACCTGTCACAAAAACCACATAATTTCTTTGGTTGAATCTGTGAAAAATGCCAAACATAACAGTGTGACAGGCATAATGTAATTGTACATAATGCACAGTAATACATAATAGTATTTTTGCACTAACAAGGTGATTCCCAAAGAAATATTAGCAGACCTGTTTGTTAAAGCCACATCAGAAATGGATTCAATGGAAGGGTGGATGTTAAGTAGCTATTCAGGAAACGGGGAGAAAAGGCTGTGGTACGTCAAATTAATCTGAACTGGACTAAAAATCAGTCACAGCAGGTCTTATGGACTGAGTGTACTTTCTGATCTTTTGCTAGACAACGGTTCGGGGTAAGCCTGCTGAAATGTACTTCTCGGTGATGAAGACAGATGAAAGCTCAGCTCAAGGAGAGAGCACAGTGAGTCTGTTTTTTGCTAGTTTCAAATTGAACCTGTACTGGAGATACATTTTAAGGTCTGTTTGAACATAACAGCTTATCTGGGATTTGCAGAGAATTTTAAATCAATTTTTCTCATGAAGGTTATAAAAGGTTTAGGATGTCTGAAATGTGTCATGGAAAAAGTGCACGTTATTCCACCCTTCAGGTGAGTGTTTCTGTGGACAAGAAGATACTGATGCTTTTCAACATCAACGACCGGGAAACCAAATAGAGCTAGCTTTCGGCGCCACTATGGAAACATTGTGTCCTACCGCTGGTATTGCATCTGTTCACACACACAACAAGCTTTGGTACTTAATCACACTTGAGTTATTAGCAGTAAAACGTGTTCTCTCACCATCTTTGTCGGACTGTGTAGGTATGGTGATGGGTATATACTCATTGGTTTCTCCCATGGATACTTTGTGGTCATCTCCACACACATCAGGGAGATAGGATATGAGCTCTATCGGGCTCACAACCATAAAGACTGTCTCAACAGCATAGCCATCTCCACAGCAGTGAACAAGTGTGCGTCTTGTGGGGACAACAGGTAAGCAGAGGTGCTCAGCAAAACACCGCCACGCTTCAGAATTTTCATGTGATGTTAAAAAAAAAAAGTGTACTTTGTTGTTGTTTTTTGGCCACACAAAAATCTGGAGAGACAGGGAATGAGCTGTGTCACACTTATAGCTTTAAAGATGGACTCAACAGTGTGGCCATCTCACCAGCATCAAGCGAGGATGCACACAGGCTTTCAATAAAGCAGCTGGACTGCCATTTCAGTTTTGTTTATGTTTTTATCATTTGTAAATGGGGAAAAATCTGACCCTGTGCTTCTGCTTCAGCATAATAATCCACGAGCTGTCAGATCGTAAAGATATCAGCAGAATAATTCAGCTGCATGATGAGAATAAAGGTGAGGCTGTTGTTTTTTGTTTTGTTTTGTTTTGTTTTGGGGGGATTCTAGTTTTTCTAAAAGGCCATCTTACATTCTTCAATCACTGTGGATCCCGGTGTGTCTCCTCCTACAGGTCTGGATCAGCTGAGCTGGACAGATGACAGCCAGCTGTTGGCACTTTCCACACAGAGAGGGACGCTCCATGTCTTCCTGACAAAGCTGCCCATTCTTGGCGACAGCTATGGCACCCGGCTGGCCTACCTCACCTCCTTGCTGGAGGTCACTGTCTGCAACCAGGTGGACGAAGTAAGGACACACACACACGCATTCTCTTATAATTATTATCAGTTATTATTCTGAAAAAACAAAAAACAGCAGAGATAGGAGAGTACTTTTTGAGGTGGCTTACTGCTGGCAACAAGATGAAAAATAAAACAAGAAAATCAGCAAAAAACAAAATCAAACAACTTGGACTAAAAACCACGTTTTGTTAATAGAGTCGAGGGATTACCGGACTCATGCTCATACAGGCTCACAGCAGCCCTTAAACAGAGGAAGGATTTCTTTAAAAGTGTAATATGTAAAATGAGAATCTGTTGCTGTGTTTTCAGGAGAGTCCAGTAACGATAGAAGTGGAAGTAGAGCCCACATTCATTGCAGTGGGACCATGCCATGTGGCTGTGGGGATGAACAACAGAGCCTGGTTTTACGCACTGGCAGATCAGGAACCAGGTGTGTATATATGCGTGTTTGTGTGTCCACTGAGTCAGGTTTCCAAGAGTGAATCTCTGCCCTTCTACGTCCCTGAAATGTGTCTGTGTGTCTCAGGTTTTAATAAGCTGAAGGACATCGAGTATTTGGGGACAATAGCCAGCATGTGTCTTAACTCTGACTATGCAGCAGCGCTGTTTGAGGGGAAAGTCCAGCTCCATGTGGTGAGCCATCTGGTGACTGATCACCAAGCAGGTTTCATTGTTTATTGTTTATCTCATGAATAAACTACAGGCCTCCGTATATGTGTTGTGTTTTTAGATTGAAGGCAAAGATCAGGACGAGAAGAAGCAGATGAAGCTTTTTCCAGGCGATGACAGAAAAGGCCGCATCCTTTGCCACGCCCTCACTGCCAATATCCTCTACTATGGCACTGATGTGAGTGTGATCAGAGAAAAAAATCGCCTTTGTACAAAATCTACATATCATAGTTATATGAGGGGACATCAGTATAACACTGTCAGTTATTAAATATATTTTTTTTTATCTTTAGTTTAATTGTGTTTTTCTTGTCAGTCATATTTGTCCTGTTTTCACAAACACCCTTTCACCCTCTGTGTTTTGTTTTGTTTCTTTGGTTTTTTGTCACTTGCTAACGTCACTTGAATTTTTGTTTTTCCCAGTCTGGAAGTGTGGTGTCTGTCCCGGTGGAGGACTGTGAGGCATTGAGCAGTTACAGCCATTCAGTTGGTGTGAGGAAAGTGTTCCCTGACGTTATTGGCACTCGAGTTGTGTTCATCGATAACCAAAACAGCGGCTTCCTGCTCTCCCCTGCAAACGTTAGTGCATTTTTAAAAGTATGAATATTTACCTAAATAAAAAAAGATATAAAGTACCTGAGCATATTGTAGTGTAACTTTATAATAAGATAACTCAAGCAATCAAGATGTGATTGAAGTGGAGTCTTTCAGCATTCATTCGGGGTCATTTACCCAAAAGAATTTGCAATAAATTCTTTAGAATTACAGTAACGTGTGTGTGTGTGTGTGTGTGTGTGTGTGTGTGTGTGTGTGTGTGTGTGTAATGCAGGCAACAGAGTCCTGCTTTGAGCTCCCCAACTTTTCACCCACCATCACAGGAGTGCTCTGGGACAACTGGCATGCAGGCAGAGGGGTGTTTGTAGCCTATGATGATGACCAAGTCTACACCTATGCCCTGCATGAAACCACCATCTATGGTAGGGGGATGGCACCACATCACGGGGCAGTAATAAGAAGGTCACATCAGTGCCCACATGCATTCAAATGTACTACAGGTGATATTTTTAAGCGTATTTCCTCTCTCTGTGACTCTGCTCAGGCCCACAGGTGGTGTTAGTAGGGAGCACCACGCTCCCCTTTTCCCAGAAGCCTCTGGTCTTTGACAACGGTGAGCTGACCTGTCAAACGGCAAGCGGTAGAATCAGCAAAGTGGAGTTGAGCACACACTCATTCCTGAAGCACACGGCGACAAACTCCTCGACAGAGCTCAGCAGGCAGCTCGCCCAGGCTGTCATGCTCAAAAGGTCAGCGATGCTGGAAACACTGAACCGGGTGTGCTCCAGTCATCTTTTTGAAAAGCGCTATATAAATCCAATCCATCATCATTATTATTATTATTATTATCTGGAGCACTCATCCCTTTTCACTGATTTACTTTTCTTACCCACTTTTACATTTTCACTCAAATTTAACAGTTTGCTAACTTACAGAATTGCAATTTTAAGGCAGCCGATGACGACTTTGATGGAGGCGAGAAGAACCGTAAAGGACTTATAAATAACATAATCTTCCTGTCCAGGTTCAACGAAGCCTTGGCTCTGTGCAAGTCTGCAGGCACTAATGCAGACTGGGCAGAGTTGGGCAAAGCCTGCTTGGTCCACATGGAGGTTGAGCTGGCCATCCAGGTGTACCGCATGAGTGGCAATGTCGGCATGGTGCGGTCTCTGCAGAGAATCCAGGTATGCACACATGTTTTCCTGATTAGACATAGGGCGTTTCTCAATATGCGTACTTGTGCGTACTTGCATTCTCGTGTACTCGTGATACGTCATCAGTCGGAGACCAAGTACTGTTCCAATTGGCACGCGCGTCAAGCCGAGAACATAAAAAGTCCCGGATGTGTTCTCGCTCTGCCCGCTTTATCGAGCATGCATCGGTGTGGACTTGGTACAGCTAAATATCCCAGAATGCATTTCGTCCAAAACTCAACAGCGGACTCTCGGCACATCGTTTTCAACCCCCTTGCGGTCTTCTCACTACTCAGGTTAAAGAAACTCCAGCAGCTGTCTATAGTATTGAGTGTCCACTAAAATAAAAATAAAAGCTTTCTAACATCTCACCTGCTTGTTTTTATTAAGGTATGTACACGTATGTACATGTACACTATTTTTATTATTAGAGGTTTCACTACTGAGGTTAAAAATGATACATAAGTCACTTAGATCACTTCTAAATGTTAATGTTTGGTTTATTTCAGTGTTTTATTTGTTCCTGAGTAAACCGGTTTGGCTGTGATTAAAGTTAAGCTTCATAACATGTTACTCACAGTTAAATTAAGAGGGGACGGCAGTAAAAACTCGGGACCTGTGACATCATCACGTACGCAGGTGTTCCAATTGTACATATCGCGAGTCCGTGCTCGCGTTCTCGGTGGGTACGTACTCCCCTGCGTTCTCGGCGAGTACGTACTCACCGAGAACGCGAGTACGTACTCGCGTACTTGAGAATTGAGAAACGGCCATAGTCTCACCGAAAGTCCTCGATTCTAATGTGTTTTCATAAAATGATTTTAGCATTCGATTTTTAATATGTTATGTGGGTATGTGTTTATTTTACATTTGTTTCTGTGTTTTAATCATGCTCACATGCCTCTGTATGTTTGGTTGTGTTGATTAATTTATGATGCCATCAACCTGGCAGGGACTACAGATGTAAATTAGCCTGTATGGCTAAATCTGGCATATTTACTTGATAAAGTTATGTTCTCATCTTAATTAATATGCATTCTCCCTTTTGAATAAACATAATTTGTGTGTCACAGATTCTTCCTGACAGACATCGCCCCTGTGTGTTCTAATTTTAGACTGGTCCACTCAGTCTCTCTCATTTTCTCTTAGTATTTATGTCATTCTCTCTTTCCAGGGTACAGAGGAAATGAATTTACTGGCAGGACATTTGGCCATGTTTCTGGAGGACTACGACCGGGCCCAAGACCTTTATCTGTCCTCAAGTCCCCAGTCGCTGCTCTGGAGGTGTGTTTGCGTCTGTGTAAACATTTAAGAGAATGAAAACTCCTTTCATTTTTTTATGCTGTCACGTGCAGTAAAATGTTAAGCTGTTCATTACAATCATGACATTTCACTGCATGCAGAACATCTGTAACGATAACATTGTTCATGTAGTATTGTGTGTGTGTCTTTGTGTGTATTAGATGAGAAGAGACTTGCTGCACTGGGACAGTGCTCTCATGTTAGCCAAGAGGCTAGCAGAAGATCAGATTCCCTTTATATCCAAAGAATATGCTGTTCATCTAGAATTTGTGTAAGTGTTTACACACATTGCACAGGTTTAGTACTGACCTGATTTGTCTAGACTCTCAGTAAATTTCTCTCTCTGTGTGTTTGTAGTGGAGATTATGTTAATGCGTTGGCACACTATGAAAAAGGCATGACTCACAACAGCAAAGTAAGCACAATCTCATGTTGACAATTCTGTTTTTCCTTGTAAGTAATGTTTGTGACTTAGTGTTAGTTTTTTTTTTTTTATGTTTCATAGCGGAAAATGTCACCTATAGTCATATCTCCTGCTCACCTTCTCCCTGTATTTACAAAGAGGTCACTTGAAGGCAGGATGGAGGGTTTGCTGTACATATAGCTCAAGTTACAGATTACAGATTATGTTCTTTCTATTTGTTGCAGGTGGCAGTTGGAGTTTGTAGTCAGAGGTGAAGGAAATAAAGCAGTTTTGTGTTTGTACCCATCTTTCTCATTTTCCCCCTCTCTGCGCAGTTCCAGGAGCACGATGAGGCGTGCCAGGCAGGTATGGCCAGGATGTATGTCAGGAGAGGAGCCGCTCTGGCTAACCAGCACCCGAGCAGAGATCTCAAGAAGGAATGTGGGGCCATACTGGAGAGCATGAAGGTAGAGTCAGCCCCACATTTTTGGCAGACATTTCCACCTGAAAAAAAAAGCATCCCTAAATTTAGTCAGTTACAGCTTGAAAACCATGTGACCAAAATGAAAAACCTCAGGCTCTACAGATAAGGGACATCTGTGGGAATTTAAAAATATAATAATCCCTGTCCTTATTGCAAGTCCAGGGGAGATTTGACAAACTGGAGCAAAAATTGAGTGTGAGTAACAGCCTTGTTGGAGTGAGTCTCAGCTGCGTCTCTACCAGTTTTATAAGCCGTAGTATACACAACATATGCTGTGTATATTTTAGTCAAAATCTGTCTTGCTTTGTTTGTCAGACTTTGAAAAATGGGGACGACTGCATTTACAGATCAGAGGTGGTGTGTCTTGTTCATATCTTCATCTGTGTGTGTTTTTTTCTTTATCACAGCAATACTCTGAAGCTGCTCAGCTCTATGAAGAAGGACAGTATTATGACAAAGCAGTCTCTGCCTACATTCGCTGCAAAAACTGGTGAGGCAAATATGAACACACCTTGACAAACACATCCAATCAGCACGTTTCTCATCATCTTGGTTGGATTTCACTTTATTTTGCTTCTTTCTCAGGACGAAGGTGGAAGAGCTGCTTCCAAACATCTCTTCTCCGAGATTCACTTGCAGTATGCAAAGGCCAAGGAGGCGGAGGGCAAGTAGGTTGTTAGTTTGTGTACTTTAAGGATTCATTCCTGTTAGGATTGGTGGTCATTCATTTTCTGTCAGCTCTGTTTGTTTCTGCTTGGTGATTTATTTATTTATTTTCCATTTGTCTGTTTGTGTGCACCCCAGGTTCTTTCTACAGTCTAACGACTATGGCTCAGCCATCCGCATCCTGGTTTCGTCCGATTGCCACGAAGAAGCCTTCCAGCTGGCGCAGCAGCACGGAAAAATGGAGGTCTACGCAGACATCATCGGTCAGCCTGTTTCTGGAAATCTGAACTGTTTCCCCTTTTGCTGTGTTTGCTTGAGGCCTGAGCTGATTTCTCTTTGTGTCATTCTGTTTAATTATGCGTAGTTTTCACTGTTGTTTCATGGCTGGTGGGTTTTGTGTTCATCAGGCTCTGAGGCGACACAGGAGAACTATCAGTGTATCGCTCTCTACTTTGAGGGAGAAAAGAAACACCTGGAGGCTGGCAAGTTCTTTCAGAAGTGTGGACAGTACAGCAGAGTAAGAGCAATGAATTCACTCATCAGTCATGTTTAGTTTTATGACGTCTGTTATTCAAACGGCTCTTTTCTTTCTGGACAACTGTCAGGCGCTGAAGAACTTCTTGTTGTGCCCTAACACCGAAGACAACCTGGCGATCGAGATGGCGATTGAGATGGTGAGAGCTGTGAGCTAAAGAGTGTGTGTGCGTGTGTGTGTGTGTGTGTGTGTGTGTGTGTGTGTGCGTGCGTGCGTGCATGTGTGTGTGAGACATTTGTTTTATTGAAGTGTGTGTATTTCAGGTTGGCCAGGCCAAGGACAGCTCTTTGACCAATCAGCTGGTAGATTACCTGATGGGGGAAAGTGACGGCATGCCCAAGGTAACTGCATCACCAGAGCCTTTTGTTTCAGGTTGAACTCAGCAAGCATATCCTGATTATTAACTTATTGTTCTGCAGGATCTTTACTGCCTTTTCTCCCTGTGAATATATTTTTTGTAGCGTCGTGAGTTTTGGTGTAATATTAAAAAGGACCCAGAATATTTAGACTTGCTTCACAAATGTTCTGTTTCAAGAGGTAATGGGACAGCAGATCTGTGATTAGAGAGCAACCGGGAGTTTGTTTGACAGATTGTCTGTAGTAGGCATTACTTTGAAGGACTGAAGAAGATTTTCGGTACTGCTGAGGTTTTCCTGTTTTAAACCGTGTTTCTGAGACATTGTTTATCTGGAGAAAACTAGAAAAACTGCAGTCTGCCTGTAAATTGTGCCTCAGTTTTCTTAGTCAGTTTAAACTCTACGCACTTGAGGCAGTTTTCTTATGCCTGATGGTTAAAATGGGTGAGTCTCTGCTTTTAGTTTAGTTTAGCTTTGCAAGATTTTTATGTGTCAATATCTCTTGCTTTAAATTATCCACTGTCCATTTCCTAAACCATGTATCAAGTTTATTGGGAGTGACCAGGATGGACTAGATTAGAAATGATATTCTGTAAATTAGTGTATCAGAGAGTTAGAGACAAGGCTGAGACGGTTTGGATATGTGCAGAGGAGGAACAGTGGATATACCAGACAAAGGATGTTGAAAATGGAGCTTCCAGGCAGGAGAAAATGACAGAGACCACAGAAGATGGCTCATGGATGTCGTGAATGGGGATATCACGGAGGGTTGGTGTGGCAGATGATTGCGTTAGGGACTGGGTGAGAGGGACAGAGATGATCTGCTGTGATGACTTGTATAGGGAGCAGCTGAAAGAAGAATATGAAGAAGAAGAAGAAGTGGGTCCCAGGGGAGTTAGAGGTGTCCCAGCTGTCACAGGAAGCCTCTGATAGATGGGTCACCAGTCTGGCACACAACTTAAACCAGATAGTTGAGATGAATTCTGCAGCTGTTACTGTTTTATGCTGAGAGAGCCCTGTGAAATTTAAGAGGGAAACTTTTTAAATCTATTAGTTCATGTTTCTCTTTTCCTCCCAGGATGCAAAGTACCTGTCCCAGCTGTATACGGCCCTGCAGCAGTACAGGGAGGCAGATCGCACTGCCATCATTATCGCCAGAGAAGAGCAGAGTCAAAATCCTGGGTCTTTTGACCCAGCGTTTTGAGTTTTAGTTTATTTTGATGTTCATGATATGTTTAAGTTCTTTAGGTTATCTAAGTTCACTTGCTTATTAGTTTCCCCTTGTGTTTTCAACCCCTGTTAAGTCTCCCTTGCCCTTCATGTGTTTCATGTCTGTTTCTTATGTTTTCAAGTTCATGTAGTCATGTCTGCGTTTCATTACGTTTCCTATTTTATTTTGTAAGAGGTCCTGTGCTCTGTGTTTTGTTTTACTCTTTCCCTGTGGCGTTGTTGTGTTCATGTTGTGTCTACTGTGCCTTTCTGTCCCATGTTTCAGGTCCCTATGTTCTCTTCTCAGTTGCTGTTAAGTTTACATGTCTAGAGTTTAGTAGGTGTGCTTCCTGTTTTACTGAGAAGGTCCGTGTCTGATGTCAGTGATTCTAGTTTTGCTTCCCTTGTCTCGTCCAGCCTGATTACTCCCAGCTGTGCTCTCCTTCTGTCTCATTCCCTCGTTATCCCTCAGTGTATTTAAGCCCTGTGTTCCTTGTTGTCAGTGTCGTAGTCTTCCTCATGGCTGTGTTTCCCTGTGTGTCAGTTTATCCATGCCCCAGTTTAGTTTTGTTATGTTTTTTGTGCCGTTCTCTGCAATAAAGCAGTTTTTTTGAGTTTAATTCCTGCATGTTGAGTTTTGCATTTGGGTCCTTTTCCTGCCTACACACAGCCGAAACATGACAGAAGACGTGGCATCGTTCTAATCCCATATGGGAGCAGCCAGGCACTTACTGACTAACACTGCAAAACAGAATTGTTAAAGTATTAATTTTAATTTCAATTCAGGTTAGATTTTTTTTGTGCGCAACGCAGATTTTCTGTGCGCAGAGACCATGCCAGCAGTGCGCAATTGCGCACGTGCGCAGCTTAGAGGGAACATTGCATGCTACTATCCCATCCAGACAATACCTTTCAGGGAAAATCTTGCACATTTCAGCAGGATTCCTAAACCTCACACTGCATCTATTACAGCAGCACGGCTTCATAATGGAAGTCTGGGAGCTAACCTGACTTGTAGTCCAGACCTTTCACTAACTGAAAACATTTGATACATCACGAAAAAAAAAAAAATGCCACGAAGAACATCCAGGACTTTTGAGCAGCTTGAATCCTCTATCAGACAAGATTAGGACAACATTCCTCTCACAGGAATCCAGCAGTCAGTCTCCTCCGTTTCCAGATGTTGTTAGAAGAAGACAGCATCCTACACAGTGGGAATCATGGCCCTTTCCAAACTTTTTTTAATGTGTTGTTGAAAATGAAGAAATACTTTTCTAAAAGGATACATCTGATATGTCTTATATGTAATCTATTGTGATTAAAATATGGGTTTATGACATTTGCAAATCATTCCAATCTGTTTTTATTTACATTTGCTTACACAGCGTCCCTACTGTTGTTATCTGGATTTGTACATTTGACCGTATCTGGCAGATACAGTCAATCACAATGTTGGTGATTGACTGTGAAGAAGGAACTCGTGTTTAGCTTTGTTCTTTTCTTGTCTTGTTTGTCTCACTGATTCTTAGCTATTCCCAGACTCTTCGCCTCTATCTGGCGGGGGGGTCTCTCTTTCTGGCCGTTTCTCTCCCAGCTTGACGTCCTCATCTCTCTCTTTTAATCTATAATCTATGATGGATGCTATAAACATGTGTCAAGGATGAACACTGTGGAGCACAGTGGGTTAGCATAACATAACCCACTGCTTGTGTGGAAGCTAATGAAGGTAAAATGCTGTGATGACCATGAAGCTACAGACACAGGACTCAAAAGCACAACTTAGAGAGATAGAATTAAAAGTTAAAAAACAAACAAACTGTTGGAGTGAATTGTTAATGTTTGTCATTTCTATGCTTGCCAACTCTGATGAAAGGGATTCCACTGTCCTTCCCCCCAGATTCTCGAGGTTCTGGTTAGGGGGGGCTGTAATGTTTTATTGCAGATACATCCTATCTGGAAGATCTGCTTCTTTTGATGTAAGCTTCCTGCGTTTACGACCCTTTGGTCAGCAGGAGGTACCACACACACACACACACACACACTCCTACTTACATATAGAAGTTCACACATATACATACAAAGCCTTAGAACCATGTGGGCGTTGCTTTGCTGTGTTTTGTGTGAACTGTCTCTCAATAAAAGGCAGCGAGAGGAGGCCATCGTGGGGGTCATTCGTGATGAGCTAAGATACCAACGAGGCCTCCCTTGCGCAAAATATCGATCGAACGCTGTTGCCTTGTTTTTCTTTCATGGGAATAAGTCCTGGATACAGCGGGGTCTGAGTTTAGACCCAACACAAACCACTCTTCACTTTAGCAAAAAGTTTGGTAATCTCTCAGCTGCTGACAGGGACCAGGCCATGGCAGTTCAGGGAAACTTGGAAGTCAAATTCCCTAAAATGTGTACACTGGGAACTAGAGGCTGGAGCACACAAGTCTGGCACAGAAAGAGAGGTACAGCCATATTAAATAAACTCTGGGAATGGCACAATGAGGCACAGATGACACTCATGATGGTGGAGCTGACACAACACTGAAGTGCCTGAACCACGTGTATTAAAATAAAATAGGAAAGCATGATGAATGACAGGGAAATAGAAAACATGACCCAAGGTGCAAGGCGAGACATCGTGTGTGTGTATCTGGCGTAAACAAGGTTAAACCTGTGGTGCTGTTGGACTGCCAGCCTGTCGTATTATCACCATATGGCAAAGCTCTCATCAGCCGTGCAATCTGGCTGCTGGAGTACTCTGCCGCTCTGCTCATCAGCCAGGCCTTCCTTTCGGTTACAGCTGAAATTAAAAGTGCAGCTTCCTGAGAATATATCACTTTCCCTCAGAAAACCATATTTTGTGGTCCTAAATGAAGTTATATTTCAAAAGTGAAACTGCAGATAATTAATCATAGAAATTAGTTTTATGTGTTTATTTCTTTATTTCTGTGATGTAAGATTGTGTGGTTACATTTATAACAGAGCAATAATTTGTTTTAAAGTTAAACTTTCTTTGATGTAGAAATAAATGAACAAATAAATAAATAAAAAGCACCACTTAGTCACTGTACTTTTCATTAATCACAGTATTCTCTTATCCCAAAACAGGGGACATGCAGTATAGTTGAAATTTTGCAGACTAGTTGTTTGGTTGCTGAAAAACTGAGTGAGACTGCTCTTTGTGTGGCTGAAAGGAGAATTCAAAGATTAGGTTAGAGCATTGATGAACTAATGGTAGCACACACCAGAAGGTCAAGTAGGAGTATGATGCAACAGAGAGCATCCAGCTGTTAGAACTAATAATCGATCAAAACCTTCTTAGATGCAACATAAGCACCGAATTTCCCACAATTCCTGCCCTGTTTTGATTTGTGGAAAACTGAATATTTTGACCATCACTATAAGCAAAGCTGAGTTTGCTTCATGCATATATTGCTTGAAGATTGTCCACCAGATTGGATGTGATATGACATATGTCCTCTATGGAAAAATATGTCCTCCAAACTGGTTGGCAAGTGGCTCCTTGGGTTCCTGACAGTTGCTGGTGAAATCAGATGCAAAGAGGTTGCTGTGCAAAAAAACATCCTTACAGTTGCTTTGGCCATTAACAGGTTTCCATGGATGCCTGTAGTTTGCATGGAAGACACAGACTTGTCTGCAAACACTCTACCTTCAAAGTAAAAGTGTGCCTCAATAGTGCAGCAATGGCTCAACTTTTACTTTGAAGGCTAACAATTTCGGTTTTCTAGCTGTGTTGCATTTTCCACAGTTTCACTGTAACTAGGAGAATACATGTCAACTAGTCAGATTCTTTCATGCATACTACAAGTGACACGTAGCAGTCTGTTAGCAACCAAAGCAAGGTGTTTGCAGGTAGGAAATATATGTTTTGCTTTAGTGCACAGTAGCTGCCAGGGGGGGTCACTGACTGTCACTAGGCCTGAGAGATGGGGCTTTATTAAACTTACCCTACAGTGGCACATGTTCAAAATGACAGACAAGTCAACATCATATGTTTAGTGATCACATGACAACAAAACCTGAATACAGTACATGCTGTACCATTCAGTTCACGTTTCACGATTGTCAAACTTCCTGCATCATCCATTTACTTAACCATAATCAAAAGCATTTCCAGAGAAGACATAATTCAACTGCATTTTAGTGTTATATTCATGTTTAGAAAAGGGACCTTTCATTTACTATACACAACATTATTCTTCAGCATTTGCTTAGAAAGCCTAAATTTGTTGTTTCCAACTCCAGGCCTCTCTCTGCTTCTTTACATCCCCTCACTCTAGTCTCACCCTCCCTTTTCTGCATTCTTGAAATAAAAAGCAGAATATTGTCCAATTCCCATTAGTTATGACTGGGTGGAAGCAGTTTATTTCCCTGGTGGTATTGTCTAGTATATGTCAGCTGGAAAGAGGCGTCATCTGCAAAAGCTGTCAGTCTGACATCAGCTCCCTGAGTGACGCCTGTCACATCCCTGCTAGACTCAGTCCGATAGTCAGCAAAGTGCTCAAAGAACTTTGGGTGGCTGGGAACGACAGTAAACACAGGATTGTTGTTGTAATGGTGCAGAGATTATATTGAGCTAAGTTGCGATTATCCTAAAAATCGTACTTTGCCTCAGTCACAGCACTGACACTGCACACTCTCTTTATTCCCCTGCCTCTCTGTCAATCCCTACCCTATCTTTTTTTTTTTTGCTATAGAAAAAAATCTTCATGTTTATTTATCAAAGCCTTTTTCATATGTGATCCAAACTCTGCCTCTGCTAGTTCTTTTTTCAGATTGAATTATTTACCTTTAACAATTGCTTGGTATCCATCTTTTTTCTTCTTCCTCCCTCTGAATCTCCAAGGAGCTACAGACTCTACAGACAGTGTAATTTAGATCAATAGCTTGGAGCATCCACCCTGAGCCACAGCATGCTCCTCCACAGTCAGCTGTTGGAAGACAAGAGAAGATCAAACTAACAGAGCAGAGATAATAGCAGAAGGTTTAGATGCATTATCTAAACACTGAAGAATGTGAGAGACTCTGAAGCTCTTCACAGTTATCGCTCCCTTTGCCGGCCTGATCCTGTCAGTCCCGGTCCTCTCTTTAACGGTGATTCATGTCACTTCACCAGAACAGCAAGCTGGCTGAGACAGAGAGGTGGCTAACGGCAGCTAACACTGTGAACATGGTAAATGCACAGCTTATAAGGGTGCAAGTGTTTTCATTAATTAGTGAGCAACATCCATTAGCATAAGTACACGTCTGAATGGAAACACAAAGAAAGGAATAACAGACAGACCAATAGACAGTGACCAAGGAGACAGACAGTCAAACAAACACATGCAGTGAGACACTTAGACCCTCTCTGTGTGCCTGTGGCTGTCCAAGCAGTTGGAATAAATTGACTGGCTCATTAAGATTTATGTCCGCTATCCAAAACCATCTCATTTCCTCTATGCTTTACATTTATCAAAATGTCAGTTTGCTGTAATGTAGCCTGCTGCTTCATAATTCACTTCAATTCTGAACTGCCATTGAAAGCTGTAATATACAGCAGTAAATGCGCTGAGGGCTCCAGTGCCTGTTGGACAAATAGTGTTAAGTATCACTGACGAAATTAGGATGGCATCAGAGATCCATGCAGGGCAGGCTGCATGTTAAGTGAAAGGCTTTCTTGTCTCCGTATTCTCAGCAGTGAGGACATGCTGTGTTCACTGTCTGGTTTCTGGCATACTAAATGGAATATTTCAGGGTTTACAGTAGCACGACTTTGCCACAATCAGCATTTTGCTCAGTGTACAGAGCAGCAAAAGCTACAACTAGATCTTCCCCCCAGGCATCTGAACAGCGCCGCTGAAATGAGATGAATGTCTTTGGACAAAGTGTGCCAGTTGGCAGAGAAAATAGAAGACAATGAACTGCGGTGATTGCTGTTGCATTTGCTTACTCAATTCCACTTTGTCTACAGCGATTTACTCGTGTTGTATGCTGCCTCCTAAGAGTTCCAGAGGAGCCAGGAAATGAAAAGAAACCTCTTACTGCACTCCCCTGCTCTATGATGGGTTACTAACTACTGAATTTTTCGGTGCGGTAAAAATAAAGAATATATCTTTAAAATAGAATTTAAAACAATTAAAAAACCCTCATAGTTCATTGTTTAAAGGCAAATGTAAAAATGTAAATGACTGCCCTCTTGTTTGCCTTTGAAGACACTGGGAAGTGAAAGAGAGATTTGTGGCAGAAAAAAGTGAGAACAAATGGAGGACTCTTTCTAAATGCTAACTGACTGTAGATGGTAAATATTGCTGTAACTTCTTGCCTTTCACACTTACTATAGGACTGATTTGGTTCATTGAAATTTATGGTCAGCTAAAATGAATGTTTCCAAAGAAGATGTACTTTGTCTAGAGAGTAATTCAAGAAAGCATAGCAAAGGAATAGCATGCCAACTATGATTATCTACTACTCTGTATCTACGAGGGACTATCTAGCACTTTGATCTTGATGTTGTTTCCAGAGTTTTCATGTTTTCTGTTATTTTTAGGTGTGAATGTGCGAGTGAATGTGAGCGTGAATGGTTGTCTGTCCCTGTGTGTTGGCCCTGCGACAGACTGGCGACCTGTCCAGGGTGTACCCCGCCTCTCGCCCTATGACAGCTGGGATAGGCTCCAGCGCCCCCCGCGACCCTGGAAAGGATAAGCGGAAGCGAATGGATTCTGTTATTTTTAGTAAGTTTAAAAAAAAAACCCAATTAAAAACATTTATGATCCCCTCAGGATCTTAGTGATCTCTTAATTGAGGTTTCTTGTAAACAAATGCAAGTTGCTGCCACATTTTATCATAGAGTTTTACCTATAGACTGTACATTAAAAATGGACAGCCACTTTGACATCATCTATTGTTTTTTAAGATTAGAGTTAGCATTTTGGCAGTTATAAAGTGATATAAAGTGATTTTTTTATTTGTTTGTTTGTTTTTTGTCTTTTGCTTTTGTAATTTGTTTCCCACTTTTATAAGCTAGCTTGATTAGTACATTTGATCCTTAATTCTCTCTGACAGCAAATGGGACGCTAATTTGGGCTACTGAAAAAGATACTGTATTTACTGGAAAAACTGAAGTATTTTAGTAAAACGTCTTGATGCATTCTCAATCATCCAGGTAAGTAAATCTTCAAAAGTTCATTCTGTTCATCTAGACGTAGCATTTTCAGTGGGAGAAACATTTCGTCACTCATCCAAGTTACTGAAGAAGTCACTTGGATGAGTGACGAAACGTTTCTCCCACTGAAAATGCTACGTCCAGATGAACAGAATCATATTTTGGTAAAAATAATGGTAAATGGCCTGTATTTGTATAGCGCTTTACTAGTCTCTAAGGACCCCAAAGTGCTTTACACAACCTGTCATCCACCCATTCACACACTGGTGATGGCAAGCTACGTTGTAGCCACAGCCACCCTGGGGTGCACTGACAGAGGTGGGGCTGCCGGACACTGGTGCCACTGGGCCCTCTGACCACCACCAGTAGGCAACGGGTGAAGTGTCTTGCCCAAGGACACAACGACCGAGACTGTCCAAGCTGGGGCTCGAACCGGCAACCTTCCGATTACAAGGCGAACTCCCAACTCTTGAGCCACGATCGCCCCAAATGACGCCCGAATGACACAAATTGTCATTCAAAACAGCCACAGCCATTAATTAATAATAATATAACCATATTATATAACCCTCATATAAATGAGTGGGTAATAACCTATAAAAATGTATCCCATCTTGTTTTCAAGACAAGAAAACAAGAGAAAAGAACAGACCCAAAACAAGTTGTACCTTGATATAACCAAGGCCGTTTATGCAATGAATGGGCCTTTTAACATGGGAGTCTTAGGGAACGGTCTTCCTTTTGGAGCCAGCACCAACCTGCCGTTTGATGGATTGTAGTCTCTTTTTTTCTTTTGATAAAACTTTAAAACTTCAGAGCCATTAAAATAGCTTTTTAATTACTAAACTACTCAATTCATTTTGGATTTTTCATTAATAGCATGGAAGGTACTGCATCTGCAATTTTGCAACCTTGTGTAGGATAATGATAATTAAATTAATCTTGAATCTTTTTCAAAGCCATTGATCTGTGAAATGGTTTGACACCATTGGTAAGACTATGTGTCCTATGTTAAGGTTCAAAAATATAGGGAAGGAAACACAGGAGGAATGCAAGTAACCACACTGGTCCAAAGGGTAAAGACGATGATTTTAATGAAATGACACGCGTGGGAGAATGAGCGGACTCCGTAAGCAGACAGCCCCACAATCTCAATCTCCTAACATCAAAATACAGTTTTATATGCATCAGAGTATATTTAGTGACGCCCCCTCATTGCGTCATCACCTACATCAGCTTCAAAACCACAAATGTTCTATTCGACAACCTAAGGCCCAATTAAAAGTACACTGGCTTCCATCTTCTCCCCGGTGGTTTCCCGTAAGCCAGCTCAGCTCTCGCATCGTGCATCTACTGCTTCATCAGTCAACTCTCACCTACACCCTAACAGTGTGTGTGTATGTCTCTCTTGCGCACAGAGTGTGCATCTGCTCTCTGCACCTTAGTTGACCTCACTTAGGCAACCAGGCTAAGGCCATCCTGTGTTGTGATGATCTTAACTTCTATGTAAAATGTATAAAACAAATATTTCAATCTACTACAACTACTTAAAACTTAATCAAAGCTTAATCAGACGTATAAATGCATAAAAGATGATAATAGCATCATCAAAACTCTGGTTTTGGTTTCACTTCCTGCAAAAGCATGTAACTTCAAAGACATATAACTTCCTGTCTCATTTCGGTTTATAGATTCAACTCAACAGTTTAAAGTGGTTCTTACTGGACCTGTAATAAAGACTAATATGATACCAATACATTTGAACATTTGAATGCAATATCAATACCTCTTGTATACATATGCTTGCTATATGTTTATGATGCAACAGTAATGACAGTAATACCAATAATAACAAAATAATAAATCAAAATGACAAAACAGACCACCTCCTTCTCCACACTTCCCCTCTTGACCTCTGGATGTTATCCAGAGGTCACCAAAACAAATAAAGCATGACCGAAACTAATAATTCACGGAGTAGATCCTAGTGTAAGACTAGATTCACCTTAACTGTGATGGATAAAAACCTTCTCCCTACTATGCTCTAACTTCCTCTGTTCCTCAAGTGCTCTCTTTATTCAAACTTGATTTAACCTATTATTACTCAAAACATGAACCTAATTGCGTATTCGTATTCGTAACATTACTCAGCCTTTGTAAAACTCTCCAAGCACTGCTTGCACGTCTCTGCAGGCTTCCTGTTGGTTCCTTATCTGATCACCAACATCCTATGCACAAACTGTCACTGCTGCAAGGGCCTACCTCTCATCTAAAGTCACCTATCAAAAGCTGAACTCTAACTGTATTTTAAAAACTCACATTTCCTGTGTTTAACCTGTTTTAATATATCATTTTATTTCATTTTGCTGCTCTTAATGTAATGACTCATTCTAATTTATACTTTATCAGACTTAACCAAAATATATAAGCTTTCTCCCTTTGCTTCTGTTTTAAACAAAAACTTAGTCACTTCAACAGGCATTTGTTATTCTGTAACTAAATTTTATATAATAAGACTAATTTAGAGCTGCAGGTGTTATCTCAATATTTTATATGTCACTCAGTTTAGTTACAAGCAAAACTCCTATTCAGTTCCTCTTTCTGTCATTTGTTATTGGGTCAACTCAAATTCAGTTAAAAGCTAGATGAACTTCAGGCCCTAGGCCTCAAATCCATACTGTCCTGTGTGTTGATGAACTCTATATGTCTGTAAGCGTGTGCAATCCTTCAATAACTCAGGTCATTCTCACAGTAGATTGGCTAATCATTAACGCTAGCCAAAAGTTTGTGACCCTCAAGAGACGACTCTCTGAGCCACAACTCCGTTAAAGGCACAACAATGCAATGTGTATGAAAAAATCATTTCTACATAATCTCCAATATTATTCATTTGAGTCAGCGAGACTTTTAACATCCTCATAAAAGCTCTCCTCTACCCTAGAAATAAATCTATTTACTATCTGTTTCTAAAGCCTCCATTATAACAACATTCTAACATTATGTCACTGTGACAACTTATCCTAAAAATCAAAAAGAAATCCCACATTTTCTACTCATAAAATCTTCACTATTTTCCCCAAAGCATATCCTTTATTCCCACAGTTTCCCTCTAAATTTGGTGTACAACTTCTTATTAACACCAGCAATTTATCTTCTAAACAGAATTCAGTTCCTTTTACTCCTTTCTTTAGAATTACCAATCTCTGCCTCAGTATTACCATATCTAAATTATCAAACAACCCCAATCGTTATAAAATCCTAGTAAAACCCATTTCAAATTAAACAAATTAAATCTTAAACCCCTCTCTTTTTTGACACATCTCATGTGGCAAAAAACTCAAAATGCTCCGCCCAAGCTTAACCAATTAAAAGGAAAAAAGGTTAGTCATATCATATCATTTCTCAGAACACTTCAGCCATCCTCCTCTCCGGTATTTTGCTCCAGCCCTGAAAACCTGTGTTTAAGGAACAAAATCAATTTAATCATCATGTCAAATCTTCTCAAACTCGTTGCTCCATCGAACTCTGGATCCTTGGAATTTCCTGGAAACAAAACCTTTACTCAACTCTCCCCCTATATGATCCAATCTGTGTCATGACAAAAATAAACTTAAACAGAACAGTTATTAATCATGTGTTACCTCAGTTAATGGTAACTTGAATCTCATCAAACAATGTTTCCCTTTTAGCATTTTGCATTCTCCCAACAATATAATGTAATCCCATAATCTAACCCCAGTAAAAAGAAATTTTCTCCAACCATACATCAGCAACCCAAAATCAACATCCCCTTTCTTTTCCTCACATGATAAATTTGTCCACATCTATTCATCCCCACCTTATTCTAGTCACTCACATTCACTCACATGCATTCACACATGATATTTTTGCTGATACTGCAGCCTTCTGCGCAAATAATGAAATGCTCCACATCAGCAAAATGAGCTCAATCATTTGTTTTATTTCGTTTTCCTTTTTAGGAAAATAGTTCTCTATACTTTTGACTGGATTGACTCGCTGCAATCCTTACTTGGTAATTTGTCCGCGCCGTCAGTTCACTCTCTTCCAGGCCTGCTTAGAGCAAAAATGAGAAAAAAGAGCTGATTGTTAGCTCATCAAAGTACAAAACAAAATCACCTGACAGGTTTTTTCTTAAGTGCACTGTTCCAAAAACTATGGGCCCTTTTAGACATGTCCATGTTTATCAAAACTCCCTCTCTTGAAATAGAAACAACAGCCTCAAAAATCTAAAACAATCTCAAAGTTCACCCGTTCAATGCACTGAAACCTCGTCAAAAGCTGCACCGTTTTACACACAACCATGTCTCCTTTGACACTTCACCATACTTAGATTCAGCCTAAAATATAAACACGTTATAACAATGTGTCCACACTAAATTATAAATTTCTTGTCCAAATCTGCACCTCTGAACAGACCTGACCACCGTAATCAAATATCCTGATACTTTACCAGTATATATTTCGCCAAATAATCTTCAACAGCCACCGCTCTCTCTTGAACTGAAAGCCTCCGAGACACACACACACAGGAAGTGTCTTTGTCACTTCCTCACTCGAGCTAATTTACATAGACTCACAGCTCAACAGCCAACTTGACAAGAGAAATACATGTTTAAACCTTATCACATTATTGAATTATTTTCATTTTCTTTCTATACTAATCACTTACTTTGATCAATCAGTGCAAGAGCACTCCTAAGTAATCACTTCTCTTTTGTTTTGTTTTTTGTTTTTTCCATGACTCACTCCCTTGTCATACAGCTTCGTTTGAGTTATTCCACAACAACTCTATTTTATCCAAGTGTGTTTTAAATGTATTTTCTTCAACATTCACACCATTTTAACCCTCATGAAATTAACAGGCTGATTTAATTACATATGTTTGTGTTCTTAGCCAAGTTTTAATCACTATCTATGCATTACTCTTCATGAGCTTATCTCTGTAAGGTTAGTGCATTTTCTGTTTGTATGTGTGATTTTTATAAATGTTTCTTTGTGATCTTTGTGATCTTGTAAATGTTTCTTTTGCAGTGTTTCAAACTCCTTTTGACAGGGTGTGTTTTCTCTCTCTGGTTCATCACTGGTCATTGTTAATGACATTTCCCCTCGCCTGTGCCCAGTGGCCTTACCTGTTAAATCCCGTCTCCTCCAGTGACTCCAAGGTCACTCCGGGACTTAGGTTCAAGCAATCGTGACTGCGCCTTGCCTTAGGTTGTCCCAGGGTTTCGAGGTGGGATCTTACCCGTCATGGGCTGTCCAGCCTTCCATGCCCGCCTACTACAGGGGCCAACTGGGCAAGGGTGTTATCAGGCCTAGGGGACACACTGGTTCTGGAAATTAAAGGAGTGTAAACTGCTTTCTTTATTAAACTTTCCAACAATAATTTCACATGGAACAGTTTGTGTACGTGCGTTTTCAATTCATTAATGTAATTGTTAGTTCCTGTATTTATTTCTCTCGGTCTGTCTTTTTTCTAAACCCTGTAATTAATATAATTTTATTACTTTATTACTTTTTCTTAAAACATGCATTCGCTTCATCTTCTTAGAATTTAACTCTGTCTATTTCTCTGGGTGCTCCCCTGACAACATCAGTCACACACACACCTTCCTCTCACACACACAGCAGCACAGTATTTCCTATTTCTCTTTCCTGTTTCTACAGATTAATCAAACACTTGTTTTTTTCATATTTACAGTCTACAAACCCTCTTTAGTTTTACTAAGTCTTGGTCTAAAAACAATACACCTTCCTTTCATACACACTTTTAAATAGAGCTCTTTCAAACATCAGAACAACTAACACTTCTCCACACACATCACCCTTCACCCTTCTTTAGGTCAGTTTGTAGCGTATACACTTATATGTTTTCCATCAGAAAAATAAACTCAATTTCTCATAACCTCACTCATGCGTTTCTTGAATTAAAAGCACTTGCAAACTTTAAACATCCTATTTTACATCACAAAAGAAATATATTTCCCCCTCCTTTATTTCATACACACTTTTAAAGGTTCTAACCTCTTTCAGACGCCATGAGTCGTCTCACACACCCTGCCTTTTCTCTCACTCAGAGAACTCACGCAGAGTCACTCCAATCAAATACTGACAGCATTCACACAGTTAAAATCACACAAAATACGCTTTCATACGAGTATTTTGGACATGCCTTCCATGATCAGAAAGAGCAAGTCAAAAGAAAAAGAAAAGAAAACTGAAACCTCTCATCGTCCTCACAGCTTCTCACCACACACACATAACTGAAAAAATAAAACACACCAGCCTTTATGGCTCACGATATATACATCTATCAAAATTCAGTCAATTACTATACATCCACACTAATATATTCAAACTGTATTTATACTCTCGTAATAAGCAAAACCAGCCTCTTAATTACAGGCATTTAGCAAAATCGGCAAACAATCGTTATAAAGCTCAATACTCTCGAAACTGAAACCACCCTCTCTGCGCATCACCGCTGCTCATTTGCATTTACACACACCATCAGTGCACATCCGGCTGTGCATTGGTGACACAGAGACTGATCTTACTCATAGATCTCATATTTTATCTTACAGACGTCTTTAATTACAACTGCGCAGATTTTTTAGGCCTCTTAGCTCCTACCAATTTCGATAAATATAACATAACGGTCCAACCGATCAGTCCCAGACTTTTTGTGCTCAATTCACCAGGGCAGTCCCAGACTATCCTGTCCAGATTTCTAAACCTAACTTAATTTGCCAGCATGCCCAATAAGCGCAAAAATAGGAGACTCTAACTCCTAGCAATTTTGAAGATTCCCCAGTCCTTCCCGGCTCGTCGTGCCGTACTAACCCTACTCTTCAGGGTAGGTCAAGGATAAACGTCTTTATCCAGGAGGGAGCGTTACCTCCGAGAAAATGCGCTTCTTAAGGGTCCCAGACTCCTCGTCCTAAAGTAATTTAGAGTAATTTGAAGCAACAATCTACACCCAAAACAGGATTAAGATTGAGGCAGATCTCCCGTTGTGGACATAGGGGACTCTAACCCACAAAAATGACCATCACACGTAGACCAGATGACCAACGGGACTTTAACCCACACAATGACCAAATTCCCTATCATTCTAAGTTCACTTAGCAGTCCAACTGCTTGGCAGTCCAACTGCCTTAACTCTCTTCATTCCTTTATTCTCATTAACTCAGTACTGTCACTTATAAACTTCCATTTCATTATCATTACTTCAACCTTCAACTTTTCACCAAAATCAAAGCAGACATCTACCAGTAGTTTCAGTGAGTAGACTTTCAATTTACACAGCCCAATTTGACACACTTTGGTTCATAAGATCAACAGGTGGTGCCTACCTTTTGTTATATGCCGGCTTGTCACTCACTTAGACCACTGACCAATGCCTGAGCGCCTGACGCCTCGGACCTTTCTCCATCCTGTCTCACTTCCCCCCTCGGACGAAGCCCCCAAATGTTAAGGTTCAAAAATATAGGGAAGGAAACACAGGAGGAATGCAAGTAACCACACTGGTCCAAAGGGTAAAGACGATGATTTTAATGAAATGACACGCGTGGGAGAATGAGCGGACTCCGTAAGCAGACAGCCCCACAATCTCAATCTCCTAACATCAAAATACAGTTTTATATGCATCAGAGTATATTTAGTGACGCCCCCTCATTGCGTCATCACCTACATCAGCTTCAAAACCACAAATGTTCTATTCGACAACCTAAGGCCCAATTAAAAGTACACTGGCTTCCATCTTCTCCCCGGTGGTTTCCCGTAAGCCAGCTCAGCTCTCGCATCGTGCATCTACTGCTTCATCAGTCAACTCTCACCTACACCCTAACAGTGTGTGTGTATGTCTCTGCGTGTGCACAGAGTGTGCATCTGCTCTCTGCACCTTAGTTGACCTCACTTAGGCAACCAGGCTAAGGCCATCCTGTGTTGTGATGATCTTAACTTCTATGTAAAATGTATAAAACAAATATTTCAATCTACTACAACTACTTAAAACTTAATCAAAGCTTAATCAGACGTATAAATGCATAAAAGATGATAATAGCATCATCAAAACTCTGGTTTTGGTTTCACTTCCTGCAAAAGCATGTAACTTCAAAGACATATAACTTCCTGTCTCATTTCGGTTTATAGATTCAACTCAACAGTTTAAAGTGGTTCTTACTGGACCTGTAATAAAGACTAATATGATACCAATACATTTGAACATTTGAATGCAATATCAATACCTCTTGTATACATATGCTTGCTATATGTTTATGATGCAACAGTAATGACAGTAATACCAATAATAACAAAATAATAAATCAAAATGACAAAACATACCACCTCCTTCTCCACACCTACCATCCTCATACACAAGGATGCAAATATATGAAATAAACAAATCTGAAACCCACTCATAGTCAAATTCTTGCCATGGATGTCTTGCTCCTTTCCCTTTGCATGGTAAGAAATTCCCCATTGTAACTGTGACTAAAACTAAGAATTGGTTTTAAGAAAGTGTGTTAACTTTGCAGTGAAGTTGTATTTTAAATGCTGGCACCACGTGATGATACAATCCTGAAATAATTATAACAGTGTATCTTGTGATAAGACTTGTCACTGTCATCCTTCATAAACAGATTTAGAGCTTGAGTGAAGAGGCATAATGGAATAGCAGACAGAAAATGATCTGGCAGTATTGCCTTGGGGACCTGTCTGGGGCAGTAGGCTCCTGCATAGTAGTGTTCAGTGCAAAACCATCAGCTTAAACACAAGAACATTCAATA